>NW_028327505.1:0-30972 GCF_031878675.1 Megascapheus bottae
TATTCGTTGACATCAAAAAACACCATTCTATGACCTCACACAACTCCATTTTGACTTCACACACCTCCATTCTATGAGTTCACACACCTCCATTTCATGACTTCACACACCTCCATTCTATGACTTCACGCACCTCCATTCTGTGACTTCACACACCTCCACTCTATGACTTCAAACACCTTCATTCTTACTTCACAAACATCCATTCTGTGACTTCACACACCTCCATTCTGTGACTTCACACACCTTCATTCTGACTTCACACACCTCCATTCTCTGACTTCACACGCCTCAATTCTGTGACTTCAGACACCTCCATTCTGACTTCACATACCTCCATTCTATGATTTCACACACCTCCATTCTATGACATCACACACCTCGATTCTGTGACTTCACCCACCACCTTTTTGATTTCACACACCTCCATTCTGTGACTTCACACACGTCCATTCTGTGACTTCTCACACCTCGGTTTTGACTTCACACACTTCCATTCTGTGACTTCACACACCTCCATTCTGTGACTTCACACACCTCTATTGTTTCACTTCACACACCTCCATTCTTTGACTTCACACCCCTCCATTCCATGACTTCACACACTTCCATTCTATGAGTTCACACACCTCCATTCTATGAGTTCACACACCTCCAATTTGACTTCACACACCTCCATTCTATGACTTCACAAACCTCCATTCTGTGACTTCACACACCTCCATTCTGTGTTCACACACCTCCATTCTGTGACTTCACACAGCTCCATTCGTTGACATCAAAAAACACCATTCTATGACTTCACACAACTCCATTTTAACTTCACACACCTCCATTCTATGACTTCACACACCTCCATTTTATGACTTCACACACCTCCATTCTATGACTTCACACACCTCAATTGTATGACTTCACACACCTCCATTCTATGAATTCCCACACCTCCATTCTGTGACTTCACACACGTCCACTCTATGACTTCAAACACCTTCATTCTTACTTCACAAACATCCATTCTGTGACTTCACACACCTCCATTCTGTGATTTCACAAACCTTCATTCTGACTTCACACACCTCCATTCTGTGACTTCACACACCTCAATTCTGTGACTTAACACACCTCCATTCTGACTTCACACACCTCCATTCTATGACTTCACTCACCTCCATTCTATGACTTCACAAACCTCCATTCTGAGTTCACAGACCTCCATTCTGACTTCACACACCTCCATTCTGACTTCACACACCTCCATTCGTTGACATCAAAAAACACCATTCTATGACTTCACACAACTCCATTTTGACTTCACACACCTCCATTCTATGAGTTCACACACCTCCATTTTATGACTTCACACACCTCCATTCTATGACTTCACACACCTCAATTCTATGACTTCACACACCTCCATTCTATGACTTCATACACCTCCATTCTGTGACTTCACACACCTCCACTCTATGACTTCAAACACCTTCATTCTTACTTCACAAACATCCATTCTGTGACTTCACACACCTCCATTCTGTGACTTCACACACCTTCATTCTGACTTCACACACCTCCATTCTGTGACTTCACACGCCTCAATTCTGTGACTTCACACACCTCCATTCTGACTTCACATACCTTCATTCTATGATTTCACACACCTCCATTCTATGACTTCACACACCTCCATTCTGTGACTTCACACACCATCTTTTTGACTTCACACACCTCCATTCTGTGACTTCTCACACTTCCGTTTTGACTTCACACACTTCCATTCTGTGACTTCACACACCTCCATTCTGTGACTTCACACACCTCTATTGTTTCACTTCACACACCTCCATTCTTTGACTTCACACACCTCCATTCCATGACTTCACACACCTCTATTCTATGAGTTCACACACCTCCATTCTATGAGTTCACACACCTCCAATTTGACTTCACACACCTCCATTCTATGACTTCACACACCTTCATTCTTACTTCAGAAACATCCATTCTCTGACTTCACACACCTCCATTCTATGACTTCACAAACCTCCATTCTGTGACTTCACACACCTCCATTCTGAGTTCACACACCTCCATTCTGTGACTTCACACAGCTCCATTCGTTGACATCAAAAACCACCATTCTATGACTTCAAACAACTCCATTTTAACTTCACACACCTCCATTCTATGACTTCACACACCTCCATTTTATGACCTCACACACCTCCATTCTATGACTTCACACACCTCAATTCTATGACTTCACACACTTCCATTCTATGACTTCACACACCTCCATTCTATGACTTCACACACCTCATTTCTGTGTTGACACACCTCCATTCTGTGATTTCACACACCTCCAATCTGACTTCACACACCTCCATTCTATGACTTCACACACCTCCATTCGTTGACATCAAAAACAACCATTCTATGACTTCACACAACTCCATTGTGACTTTACACACCTCCATTCTATGAATTCACACACCTCCATTTTATGACTTCAAACACCTCCATTCTGTGACTTCACACACCTCCATTCTATGACTTCACAAACCTCCATTCTGAGTTCACAGACCTCCATTCTATGACTTCACACACCTCCATTCTATGACTTCACTCACCTCCATTCTGACTTCACACACCTCCATTCTGACTTCACACACCTCCATTCGTTGACATCAAAAAACACCATTCTATGACCTCACACAACTCCATTTTGACTTCACACACCTCCATTCTATGAGTTCACACACCTCCATTTCATGACTTCACACACCTCCATTCTATGACTTCACGCACCTCCATTCTGTGACTTCACACACCTCCACTCTATGACTTCAAACACCTTCATTCTTACTTCACAAACATCCATTCTGTGACTTCACACACCTCCATTCTGTGACTTCACACACCTTCATTCTGACTTCACACACCTCCATTCTCTGACTTCACACGCCTCAATTCTGTGACTTCAGACACCTCCATTCTGACTTCACATACCTCCATTCTATGATTTCACACACCTCCATTCTATGACATCACACACCTCGATTCTGTGACTTCACCCACCACCTTTTTGATTTCACACACCTCCATTCTGTGACTTCACACACGTCCATTCTGTGACTTCTCACACCTCGGTTTTGACTTCACACACTTCCATTCTGTGACTTCACACACCTCCATTCTGTGACTTCACACACCTCTATTGTTTCACTTCACACACCTCCATTCTTTGACTTCACACACCTCCATTCCATGACTTCACACACTTCCATTCTATGAGTTCACACACCTCCATTCTATGAGTTCACACACCTCCAATTTGACTTCACACACCTCCATTCTATGACTTCACAAACCTCCATTCTGTGACTTCACACACCTCCATTCTGTGTTCACACACCTCCATTCTGTGACTTCACACAGCTCCATTCGTTGACATCAAAAAACACCATTCTATGACTTCACACAACTCCATTTTAACTTCACACACCTCCATTCTATGACTTCACACACCTCCATTTTATGACTTCACACACCTCCATTCTATGACTTCACACACCTCAATTGTATGACTTCACACACCTCCATTCTATGAATTCCCACACCTCCATTCTGTGACTTCACACACGTCCACTCTATGACTTCAAACACCTTCATTCTTACTTCACAAACATCCATTCTGTGACTTCACACACCTCCATTCTGTGATTTCACAAACCTTCATTCTGACTTCACACACCTCCATTCTGTGACTTCACACACCTCAATTCTGTGACTTAACACACCTCCATTCTGACTTCACACACCTCCATTCTATGACTTCACTCACCTCCATTCTATGACTTCACACACCTCCATTTTGTGACTTCACACACCTAAATTCTATGACTTCACACACCTCCATTGTGACTTCACACACCTCCATTCTATGAGTTCACACACCTCCATTCTGACTTCACACACCTCCATTCTATGACTTCACACACCTCCGTTCTGACTTCACACAGCTCCATTCTGTGACTTCACACACCTCCATTCTGAATTCACACACCTTCATTTTATGACTTCACAAACCTACATTCTGTGACTTCTCACACCTCCATTCTATGACTTCACACTCTTCCAATGTGACGTCACACAACTCCATTCTATGAGTTCACACATCTCCATTATATGATTACACACACCTCCATTCTGACTTCACACACCTCCATTCTATGACATCACAGCCCTCGAATCTGTGACTTCAATCACCTCCACTCTATGACTTCACACTCCTCCATTCTGTGACTTCCCACACCTCCTTTCTATGACTTCACCCACCTCAGTCTATGACTTCACACACCTCCATTCTGACTTCACACACCTTCATTCTATGATTTCACACACCTCCATTTTATGACTTCACACACCTCCATTCTGTGACTTCACACACCTCTATTCTGACTTCACACCCCACCATTCTGACTTCACACACCTCCATTCTCACTTCACACAGCTCCATTCTATGAATTCACACACCTCCACTCTGTGACATCACACACCACCTTTTTGACTTCACACACCTCCATTCTGTGACTTCACACACCTCCATTCTGTGACTTCACACACCTCCGTTTTGACTTCACACACTTCCAATCTGTGACTTCACACACCTCCATTCTGTGACTTCACACACCTCTATTGTTTCACTTCACACACCTCCATTCTTTCACTTCATACACCGCCATTCCATGACTTCAAAAACCTCCATTCTATGAGTTCACACACCTCCATTCTATGAGATCACACACCTCCAATTTGACTTCACACATCTCCATTCTATGACTTCACACACCTTCATTCTTACTTCAGAAACATCCATTCTCTGACTTCACACACCTCCATTCTCTGACTTCACAAACGTCCATTCTGTGACTTCACACACCTCCATTCTGAGTTCACACACCTCCTTTCTATGACTTCACACACTTCCATTCTATGACTTCACAAACCTCCATTCTGTGGCTTCACACACCTACATTCTGAGTTCACACACCTCCATCCTGTGACTTCACACACCTCCATTCTGTGACTTCACACACCTCCATTCTGTGACTTCACACACCTCGATCCTATGACTTCACACACCTCCATTCAATGAATTAACACAACTCCATTCTGTGATTTCACACACCTCCATTCTATGATTTCACACACCTCCATTCTGTGACTTCACACACCTCCATTCTGAGTTCACACACCTCCATTCTATGACTTCACAAACCTCCATTCTGAGTTCACAGACCTCCATTCTATGACTTCACACACCTCCATTCTATGACTTCACTCCCCTCCATTCTGACTTCACACACCTCCATTCTGACTTCACACACCTTAATTCTGTGACTTCACACACCTCCATTCTATGATTTCACACACATTCATTCTATGACTTCACACACCTCCATTCTCTGGCTTCACACACCTACATTCTGAGTTCACACACCTCCATTCTGTGACTGCACACACGTCCATTCTGTGATTTCACACACCTCCAATCTGACTTCACACACCTCCATTATATGACTTCACACACCTCCATTCTATGACTTCACACACCTCAATTCTATGACTTCACACACCTCCATTCTATGACTTCACACACCTCCATTCTGTGACTTCACACACCTCCACTCTATGACTTCAAACACCTTCATTCTTCCTTCACAAACATCCATTCTGTGACTTCACACACCTCCATTCTGTGACTTCACACACCTTCATTCTGACTTGTCACACCTCCATTCTGACTTCACACACCTCCATTCTATGACTTCACACACCTCCATTCTGTGACTTCACACACCACCTTTTTGACTTCACACACCTCCACTCTGTGACTTCACACACCTCCATTCTGTAACTTCACACACCTCCGTTTTGACTTCACACACTACCATTCTGTGACTTCACACACCTCCATTCTGTGACTTCACACACCTCTATTGTTTCACTTCACACACCTCCATTCTTTGACTTCACACACCTCCATTCCATGACTTCACACACCTCCATTCTATGAGTTCACACACCTCCATTCTATGAGTTCACACACCTCCAATTTGACTTCACACACCTCCATTCTATGACTTCACACACCTTAATTCTTACTTCAGAAACATCCATTCTCTGACTTCACACACCTTCATTCTATGACTTCACAAACCTCCATTCTGTGACTTCACATACCTCCATTCTGAGTTCACACTCCTCCATTCTGTGACTTCACACACCTCCATTCTTCCTTCACACACCTCCATTCTATGACTTCACACTCTTCCATTCTAGGACTTCACACTCCTCCATTCTGTGGCTTCACACACCTCCATTTTGAGTTCACACACCTCCATTCTGTGACTTCACACACCTCCATTCTTTGACTTCACACACCTCCATTCTGTGACTTCACACACCTCGATCCTATGACTTCACACACTTCCTTTCTATGAATTCACACACCTCCATTCTTAGTTCACACACCTCCATTCTATGACTTCACAAACCTCCATTCTGAGTTCACAGACCTCCATTCTATGACTTCACACACTTCCATTCTATGACTTCACACACCTCCATTCTGACTTCACACACCTCCATTCTGACTTCACACACCTCAATTCTTTGACTTCACACACCTCCATTCTATGATTTCACACACCTCCATTCTATGATTTCACACACCTCCATTCTATGACTTTACACACCTCATTTCTGAGTTGACACACCTCCATTCTGTGATTTCACACACCTCCAATCTGACTTCACACACCTCCATTCTATGACTTCACACGCCTCCATTCGTTGACATCAAAAACAGTCATTCTATGACTTCACACAACTCTGTTGTGACTTCACACACCTCCATTCTATGAATTCACACACCTCCATTTTATGACTTCACACACCTCCATTCTATGACTTCACACACCTCCATTCTGTGACTTCACACACCTCCATTCTATGACTTCACACACCTCCATTCTGTGACTTCACACACCTCCATTCTATGACTTCACACACCTCCATTCTATGACTTCACACACCTGCAATTTTACTTCACACACCTTCATTCCATGAGTTCACACACCTGCATTGTGGCTTCACACACCTCCATTCTATGATTTCACACACCTCCATTCTGACTTCACACACCTCCATTCTGACTTCACACACCTCTATTCTGTGTCTTCACAGACCTCCATTCTGTGACTTCACACACCTCCATTTTGACTTCACACACTTCAATTCTGTGACTTCACACACCTCCTGTTGTGAGCCAGAGTGGAATCAAACTGTACCTTGGCTTGCATCAGACGATGGCTTTATTGTCTTATTGCTTTCTGGCCCTATTCTATGCAAATAACCTGAGAATTACCATATGAATGTAACACCTGGAGGTTCCCTGGGTCAGGAGGAGGGAAGAAGGGGGAGTGGAAAATAAACTGGCAGTCTCGGCAGTCTTTACCTGGAGTGCGGACATCCCGGACCCGCTGTGTCTGTCTCTCTTCTATTTCTTGCTAGTCCTTGCCCCCGATTTCAGGAACCCCAATCTGCGAACCCTGGTTTGCCGCCGGTTGGCCCCGGCAACCTCCATTCTGTGACTTCACACACCTCCATTCTTTGACTTCACAAACCTCCATTCTTGGACTTCACACACCTCCATTCCATGACTTCACACACCTCCATTCTATGAGTTCACACACCTCCATTATATGAGTTCACACACCTCCATTTTGACTTCACACACCTCCATTCTATGACTTCACACACCTTCATTCTTACTTTAGAAACATCCATTCTATGACTTCACACACCTCCATTGTATGACTTCACAAACCTCCATTCTGTGACTTCACTAACCTGCATTCTGGGTTCACACACCTCCATTCTATGACTTCACACACTTCCATTCTATGACTTCACACACCTCCATTCTTTGACTTCAAACACCTCCATTTTGAGTACACAAACCTCCATTCTGTGACTTCACACACCTCCATTCTATGAATTCACACACCTCCATTCTATGACTTCACACACCTCCATTCTATGAATTCACACACCTCCATTCTGTGACTTCACACACCTCCATTCTATGACTTCACACACCTCCATTCTGTGACTTCACCCACCTCCATTGTGAGTTCACATACCTCCATTCTGTGATTCACACACCTTCATTCTGTGACTTCACACACCTCCATTCTATGACTTCACACACCTCCATTCTATGACTTCACACACCTCCATTCTGTGACTTCACGCACCTCCATTCTATGACTTCACACACCTCCATTCTGTGACTTCACACACCTTGATTCTATGATTTCACATACCTCCATTCTGACTTCACACACCTCCATTCTATGACTTCACACACCTCGATTCTGACTTCACACAGCTCCATTGTGTGTCTTCACAAAACTCCATTCTATGGTTTCACACACCTCCATACTATGACTTCACACATCTCCATCTATGACTTCACACACCTCCATTCTGAGTTCACACACCTCCATTCTGTGACTTCACACACCTCCATTCTGACTTCACTCACCTCCATTGTATGACTTCACACACCTCCATTCTGTGACTTCACACACCTCCATTCTATGACTTCACACACTTCAATTTGACGTCACACACCTCCATTCTATGAATTCACAAATCTCCATTCTATGACTTCACACACCCCATTCTGACTTTACACACCTCCATTCTATGACTTCACAAACCTCGAATCTGTGTCTTCAGTCACCTCCACTGTATGACTTCAAACACCTTCATTCTTACTTCACAAACATCCATTCTGTGACTTCACACACCTCCATTCTGTGACTTCACACACCTTCATTCTGACTTCACACACCTCCATTCTGTGACTTCACACGCCTCAATTCTGTGACTTCACACACCTCCATTCTGACTTCACATACCTTCATTCTATGATTTCACACACCTCCATTCTATGACTTCACACACCTCCATTCTGTGACTTCACACACCATCTTTTTGACTTCACACACCTCCATTCTGTGACTTCTCACACTTCCGTTTTGACTTCACACACTTCCATTCTGTGACTTCACACACCTCCATTCTGTGACTTCACACACCTCTATTGTTTCACTTCACACACCTCCATTCTTTGACTTCACACACCTCCATTCCATGACTTCACACACCTCTATTCTATGAGTTCACACACCTCCATTCTATGAGTTCACACACCTCCAATTTGACTTCACACACCTCCATTCTATGACTTCACACACCTTCATTCTTACTTCAGAAACATCCATTCTCTGACTTCACACACCTCCATTCTATGACTTCACAAACCTCCATTCTGTGACTTCACACACCTCCATTCTGAGTTCACACACCTCCATTCTGTGACTTCACACAGCTCCATTCGTTGACATCAAAAACCACCATTCTATGACTTCAAACAACTCCATTTTAACTTCACACACCTCCATTCTATGACTTCACACACCTCCATTTTATGACCTCACACACCTCCATTCTATGACTTCACACACCTCAATTCTATGACTTCACACACTTCCATTCTATGACTTCACACACCTCCATTCTATGACTTCACACACCTCATTTCTGTGTTGACACACCTCCATTCTGTGATTTCACACACCTCCAATCTGACTTCACACACCTCCATTCTATGACTTCACACACCTCCATTCGTTGACATCAAAAACAACCATTCTATGACTTCACACAACTCCATTGTGACTTTACACACCTCCATTCTATGAATTCACACACCTCCATTTTATGACTTCAAACACCTCCACTCTGTGACTTCACACACCTCCATTCTATGACTTCACAAACCTCCATTCTGAGTTCACAGACCTCCATTCTATGACTTCACACACCTCCATTCTATGACTTCACTCACCTCCATTCTGACTTCACACACCTCCATTCTGACTTCACACACCTCCATTCGTTGACATCAAAAAACACCATTCTATGACCTCACACAACTCCATTTTGACTTCACACACCTCCATTCTATGAGTTCACACACCTCCATTTCATGACTTCACACACCTCCATTCTATGACTTCACGCACCTCCATTCTGTGACTTCACACACCTCCACTCTATGACTTCAAACACCTTCATTCTTACTTCACAAACATCCATTCTGTGACTTCACACACCTCCATTCTGTGACTTCACACACCTTCATTCTGACTTCACACACCTCCATTCTCTGACTTCACACGCCTCAATTCTGTGACTTCAGACACCTCCATTCTGACTTCACATACCTCCATTCTATGATTTCACACACCTCCATTCTATGACATCACACACCTCGATTCTGTGACTTCACCCACCACCTTTTTGATTTCACACACCTCCATTCTGTGACTTCACACACGTCCATTCTGTGACTTCTCACACCTCGGTTTTGACTTCACACACTTCCATTCTGTGACTTCACACACCTCCATTCTGTGACTTCACACACCTCTATTGTTTCACTTCACACACCTCCATTCTTTGACTTCACACCCCTCCATTCCATGACTTCACACACTTCCATTCTATGAGTTCACACACCTCCATTCTATGAGTTCACACACCTCCAATTTGACTTCACACACCTCCATTCTATGACTTCACAAACCTCCATTCTGTGACTTCACACACCTCCATTCTGTGTTCACACACCTCCATTCTGTGACTTCACACAGCTCCATTCGTTGACATCAAAAAACACCATTCTATGACTTCACACAACTCCATTTTAACTTCACACACCTCCATTCTATGACTTCACACACCTCCATTTTATGACTTCACACACCTCCATTCTATGACTTCACACACCTCAATTGTATGACTTCACACACCTCCATTCTATGAATTCCCACACCTCCATTCTGTGACTTCACACACGTCCACTCTATGACTTCAAACACCTTCATTCTTACTTCACAAACATCCATTCTGTGACTTCACACACCTCCATTCTGTGATTTCACAAACCTTCATTCTGACTTCACACACCTCCATTCTGTGACTTCACACACCTCAATTCTGTGACTTAACACACCTCCATTCTGACTTCACACACCTCCATTCTATGACTTCACTCACCTCCATTCTATGACTTCACAAACCTCCATTCTGAGTTCACAGACCTCCATTCTGACTTCACACACCTCCATTCTGACTTCACACACCTCCATTCGTTGACATCAAAAAACACCATTCTATGACTTCACACAACTCCATTTTGACTTCACACACCTCCATTCTATGAGTTCACACACCTCCATTTTATGACTTCACACACCTCCATTCTATGACTTCACACACCTCAATTCTATGACTTCACACACCTCCATTCTATGACTTCATACACCTCCATTCTGTGACTTCACACACCTCCACTCTATGACTTCAAACACCTTCATTCTTACTTCACAAACATCCATTCTGTGACTTCACACACCTCCATTCTGTGACTTCACACACCTTCATTCTGACTTCACACACCTCCATTCTGTGACTTCACACGCCTCAATTCTGTGACTTCACACACCTCCATTCTGACTTCACATACCTTCATTCTATGATTTCACACACCTCCATTCTATGACTTCACACACCTCCATTCTGTGACTTCACACACCATCTTTTTGACTTCACACACCTCCATTCTGTGACTTCTCACACTTCCGTTTTGACTTCACACACTTCCATTCTGTGACTTCACACACCTCCATTCTGTGACTTCACACACCTCTATTGTTTCACTTCACACACCTCCATTCTTTGACTTCACACACCTCCATTCCATGACTTCACACACCTCTATTCTATGAGTTCACACACCTCCATTCTATGAGTTCACACACCTCCAATTTGACTTCACACACCTCCATTCTATGACTTCACACACCTTCATTCTTACTTCAGAAACATCCATTCTCTGACTTCACACACCTCCATTCTATGACTTCACAAACCTCCATTCTGTGACTTCACACACCTCCATTCTGAGTTCACACACCTCCATTCTGTGACTTCACACAGCTCCATTCGTTGACATCAAAAACCACCATTCTATGACTTCAAACAACTCCATTTTAACTTCACACACCTCCATTCTATGACTTCACACACCTCCATTTTATGACCTCACACACCTCCATTCTATGACTTCACACACCTCAATTCTATGACTTCACACACTTCCATTCTATGACTTCACACACCTCCATTCTATGACTTCACACACCTCATTTCTGTGTTGACACACCTCCATTCTGTGATTTCACACACCTCCAATCTGACTTCACACACCTCCATTCTATGACTTCACACACCTCCATTCGTTGACATCAAAAACAACCATTCTATGACTTCACACAACTCCATTGTGACTTTACACACCTCCATTCTATGAATTCACACACCTCCATTTTATGACTTCAAACACCTCCATTCTGTGACTTCACACACCTCCATTCTATGACTTCACAAACCTCCATTCTGAGTTCACAGACCTCCATTCTATGACTTCACACACCTCCATTCTATGACTTCACTCACCTCCATTCTGACTTCACACACCTCCATTCTGACTTCACACACCTCCATTCGTTGACATCAAAAAACACCATTCTATGACCTCACACAACTCCATTTTGACTTCACACACCTCCATTCTATGAGTTCACACACCTCCATTTCATGACTTCACACACCTCCATTCTATGACTTCACGCACCTCCATTCTGTGACTTCACACACCTCCACTCTATGACTTCAAACACCTTCATTCTTACTTCACAAACATCCATTCTGTGACTTCACACACCTCCATTCTGTGACTTCACACACCTTCATTCTGACTTCACACACCTCCATTCTCTGACTTCACACGCCTCAATTCTGTGACTTCAGACACCTCCATTCTGACTTCACATACCTCCATTCTATGATTTCACACACCTCCATTCTATGACATCACACACCTCGATTCTGTGACTTCACCCACCACCTTTTTGATTTCACACACCTCCATTCTGTGACTTCACACACGTCCATTCTGTGACTTCTCACACCTCGGTTTTGACTTCACACACTTCCATTCTGTGACTTCACACACCTCCATTCTGTGACTTCACACACCTCTATTGTTTCACTTCACACACCTCCATTCTTTGACTTCACACACCTCCATTCCATGACTTCACACACTTCCATTCTATGAGTTCACACACCTCCATTCTATGAGTTCACACACCTCCAATTTGACTTCACACACCTCCATTCTATGACTTCACAAACCTCCATTCTGTGACTTCACACACCTCCATTCTGTGTTCACACACCTCCATTCTGTGACTTCACACAGCTCCATTCGTTGACATCAAAAAACACCATTCTATGACTTCACACAACTCCATTTTAACTTCACACACCTCCATTCTATGACTTCACACACCTCCATTTTATGACTTCACACACCTCCATTCTATGACTTCACACACCTCAATTGTATGACTTCACACACCTCCATTCTATGAATTCCCACACCTCCATTCTGTGACTTCACACACGTCCACTCTATGACTTCAAACACCTTCATTCTTACTTCACAAACATCCATTCTGTGACTTCACACACCTCCATTCTGTGATTTCACAAACCTTCATTCTGACTTCACACACCTCCATTCTGTGACTTCACACACCTCAATTCTGTGACTTAACACACCTCCATTCTGACTTCACACACCTCCATTCTATGACTTCACTCACCTCCATTCTATGACTTCACACACCTCCATTTTGTGACTTCACACACCTAAATTCTATGACTTCACACACCTCCATTGTGACTTCACACACCTCCATTCTATGAGTTCACACACCTCCATTCTGACTTCACACACCTCCATTCTATGACTTCACACACCTCCGTTCTGACTTCACACAGCTCCATTCTGTGACTTCACACACCTCCATTCTGAATTCACACACCTTCATTTTATGACTTCACAAACCTACATTCTGTGACTTCTCACACCTCCATTCTATGACTTCACACTCTTCCAATGTGACGTCACACAACTCCATTCTATGAGTTCACACATCTCCATTATATGATTACACACACCTCCATTCTGACTTCACACACCTCCATTCTATGACATCACAGCCCTCGAATCTGTGACTTCAATCACCTCCACTCTATGACTTCACACTCCTCCATTCTGTGACTTCCCACACCTCCTTTCTATGACTTCACCCACCTCAGTCTATGACTTCACACACCTCCATTCTGACTTCACACACCTTCATTCTATGATTTCACACACCTCCATTTTATGACTTCACACACCTCCATTCTGTGACTTCACACACCTCTATTCTGACTTCACACCCCACCATTCTGACTTCACACACCTCCATTCTCACTTCACACAGCTCCATTCTATGAATTCACACACCTCCACTCTGTGACATCACACACCACCTTTTTGACTTCACACACCTCCATTCTGTGACTTCACACACCTCCATTCTGTGACTTCACACACCTCCGTTTTGACTTCACACACTTCCAATCTGTGACTTCACACACCTCCATTCTGTGACTTCACACACCTCTATTGTTTCACTTCACACACCTCCATTCTTTCACTTCATACACCGCCATTCCATGACTTCAAAAACCTCCATTCTATGAGTTCACACACCTCCATTCTATGAGATCACACACCTCCAATTTGACTTCACACATCTCCATTCTATGACTTCACACACCTTCATTCTTACTTCAGAAACATCCATTCTCTGACTTCACACACCTCCATTCTCTGACTTCACAAACGTCCATTCTGTGACTTCACACACCTCCATTCTGAGTTCACACACCTCCTTTCTATGACTTCACACACTTCCATTCTATGACTTCACAAACCTCCATTCTGTGGCTTCACACACCTACATTCTGAGTTCACACACCTCCATCCTGTGACTTCACACACCTCCATTCTGTGACTTCACACACCTCCATTCTGTGACTTCACACACCTCGATCCTATGACTTCACACACCTCCATTCAATGAATTAACACAACTCCATTCTGTGATTTCACACACCTCCATTCTATGATTTCACACACCTCCATTCTGTGACTTCACACACCTCCATTCTGAGTTCACACACCTCCATTCTATGACTTCACAAACCTCCATTCTGAGTTCACAGACCTCCATTCTATGACTTCACACACCTCCATTCTATGACTTCACTCCCCTCCATTCTGACTTCACACACCTCCATTCTGACTTCACACACCTTAATTCTGTGACTTCACACACCTCCATTCTATGATTTCACACACATTCATTCTATGACTTCACACACCTCCATTCTCTGGCTTCACACACCTACATTCTGAGTTCACACACCTCCATTCTGTGACTGCACACACGTCCATTCTGTGATTTCACACACCTCCAATCTGACTTCACACACCTCCATTATATGACTTCACACACCTCCATTCTATGACTTCACACACCTCAATTCTATGACTTCACACACCTCCATTCTATGACTTCACACACCTCCATTCTGTGACTTCACACACCTCCACTCTATGACTTCAAACACCTTCATTCTTCCTTCACAAACATCCATTCTGTGACTTCACACACCTCCATTCTGTGACTTCACACACCTTCATTCTGACTTGTCACACCTCCATTCTGTGACTTCACACACCTCCATTCTATGACTTCACACACCTCCATACTGTGACTTCACACACCACCTTTTTGACTTCACACACCTCCACTCTGTGACTTCACACACCTCCATTCTGTAACTTCACACACCTCCGTTTTGACTTCACACACTACCATTCTGTGACTTCACACACCTCCATTCTGTGACTTCACACACCTCTATTGTTTCACTTCACACACCTCCATTCTTTGACTTCACACACCTCCATTCCATGACTTCACACACCTCCATTCTATGAGTTCACACACCTCCATTCTATGAGTTCACACACCTCCAATTTGACTTCACACACCTCCATTCTATGACTTCACACACCTTAATTCTTACTTCAGAAACATCCATTCTCTGACTTCACACACCTTCATTCTATGACTTCACAAACCTCCATTCTGTGACTTCACATACCTCCATTCTGAGTTCACACTCCTCCATTCTGTGACTTCACACACCTCCATTCTTCCTTCACACACCTCCATTCTATGACTTCACACTCTTCCATTCTAGGACTTCACACTCCTCCATTCTGTGGCTTCACACACCTCCATTTTGAGTTCACACACCTCCATTCTGTGACTTCACACACCTCCATTCTTTGACTTCACACACCTCCATTCTGTGACTTCACACACCTCGATCCTATGACTTCACACACTTCCTTTCTATGAATTCACACACCTCCATTCTTAGTTCACACACCTCCATTCTATGACTTCACAAACCTCCATTCTGAGTTCACAGACCTCCATTCTATGACTTCACACACTTCCATTCTATGACTTCACACACCTCCATTCTGACTTCACACACCTCCATTCTGACTTCACACACCTCAATTCTTTGACTTCACACACCTCCATTCTATGATTTCACACACCTCCATTCTATGATTTCACACACCTCCATTCTATGACTTTACACACCTCATTTCTGAGTTGACACACCTCCATTCTGTGATTTCACACACCTCCAATCTGACTTCACACACCTCCATTCTATGACTTCACACGCCTCCATTCGTTGACATCAAAAACAGTCATTCTATGACTTCACACAACTCTGTTGTGACTTCACACACCTCCATTCTATGAATTCACACACCTCCATTTTATGACTTCACACACCTCCATTCTATGACTTCACACACCTCCATTCTGTGACTTCACACACCTCCATTCTATGACTTCACACACCTCCATTCTGTGACTTCACACACCTCCATTCTTCCTTCACACACCTCCATTCTATGACTTCACACTCTTCCATTCTAGGACTTCACACTCCTCCATTCTGTGGCTTCACACACCTCCATTTTGAGTTCACACACCTCCATTCTGTGACTTCACACACCTCCATTCTTTGACTTCACACACCTCCATTCTGTGACTTCACACACCTCGATCCTATGACTTCACACACTTCCTTTCTATGAATTCACACACCTCCATTCTTAGTTCACACACCTCCATTCTATGACTTCACAAACCTCCATTCTGAGTTCACAGACCTCCATTCTATGACTTCACACACTTCCATTCTATGACTTCACACACCTCCATTCTGACTTCACACACCTCCATTCTGACTTCACACACCTCAATTCTTTGACTTCACACACCTCCATTCTATGATTTCACACACCTCCATTCTATGATTTCACACACCTCCATTCTATGACTTTACACACCTCATTTCTGAGTTGACACACCTCCATTCTGTGATTTCACACACCTCCAATCTGACTTCACACACCTCCATTCTATGACTTCACACGCCTCCATTCGTTGACATCAAAAACAGTCATTCTATGACTTCACACAACTCTGTTGTGACTTCACACACCTCCATTCTATGAATTCACACACCTCCATTTTATGACTTCACACACCTCCATTCTATGACTTCACACACCTCCATTCTGTGACTTCACACACCTCCATTCTATGACTTCACACACCTCCATTCTGTGACTTCACACACCTCCATTCTATGACTTCACACACCTCCATTCTATGACTTCACACACCTGCAATTTTACTTCACACACCTTCATTCCATGAGTTCACACACCTGCATTGTGGCTTCACACACCTCCATTCTATGATTTCACACACCTCCATTCTGACTTCACACACCTCCATTCTGACTTCACACACCTCTATTCTGTGTCTTCACAGACCTCCATTCTGTGACTTCACACACCTCCATTTTGACTTCACACACTTCAATTCTGTGACTTCACACACCTCCTGTTGTGAGCCAGAGTGGAATCAAACTGTACCTTGGCTTGCATCAGACGATGGCTTTATTGTCTTATTGCTTTCTGGCCCTATTCTATGCAAATAACCTGAGAATTACCATATGAATGTAACACCTGGAGGTTCCCTGGGTCAGGAGGAGGGAAGAAGGGGGAGTGGAAAATAAACTGGCAGTCTCGGCAGTCTTTACCTGGAGTGCGGACATCCCGGACCCGCTGTGTCTGTCTCTCTTCTATTTCTTGCTAGTCCTTGCCCCCGATTTCAGGAACCCCAATCTGCGAACCCTGGTTTGCCGCCGGTTGGCCCCGGCAACCTCCATTCTGTGACTTCACACACCTCCATTCTTTGACTTCACAAACCTCCATTCTTGGACTTCACACACCTCCATTCCATGACTTCACACACCTCCATTCTATGAGTTCACACACCTCCATTATATGAGTTCACACACCTCCATTTTGACTTCACACACCTCCATTCTATGACTTCACACACCTTCATTCTTACTTTAGAAACATCCATTCTATGACTTCACACACCTCCATTGTATGACTTCACAAACCTCCATTCTGTGACTTCACTAACCTGCATTCTGGGTTCACACACCTCCATTCTATGACTTCACACACTTCCATTCTATGACTTCACACACCTCCATTCTTTGACTTCAAACACCTCCATTTTGAGTACACAAACCTCCATTCTGTGACTTCACACACCTCCATTCTATGAATTCACACACCTCCATTCTATGACTTCACACACCTCCATTCTATGAATTCACACACCTCCATTCTGTGACTTCACACACCTCCATTCTATGACTTCACACACCTCCATTCTGTGACTTCACCCACCTCCATTGTGAGTTCACATACCTCCATTCTGTGATTCACACACCTTCATTCTGTGACTTCACACACCTCCATTCTATGACTTCACACACCTCCATTCTATGACTTCACACACCTCCATTCTGTGACTTCACGCACCTCCATTCTATGACTTCACACACCTCCATTCTGTGACTTCACACACCTTGATTCTATGATTTCACATACCTCCATTCTGACTTCACACACCTCCATTCTATGACTTCACACACCTCGATTCTGACTTCACACAGCTCCATTGTGTGTCTTCACAAAACTCCATTCTATGGTTTCACACACCTCCATACTATGACTTCACACATCTCCATCTATGACTTCACACACCTCCATTCTGAGTTCACACACCTCCATTCTGTGACTTCACACACCTCCATTCTGACTTCACTCACCTCCATTGTATGACTTCACACACCTCCATTCTGTGACTTCACACACCTCCATTCTATGACTTCACACACTTCAATTTGACGTCACACACCTCCATTCTATGAATTCACAAATCTCCATTCTATGACTTCACACACCCCATTCTGACTTTACACACCTCCATTCTATGACTTCACAAACCTCGAATCTGTGTCTTCAGTCACCTCCACTGTATGACTTCACACTCCTCCATTTTATGACTTCTCTCACCACTTTCTATGACTTCACCCACCTCCCTTCTATGACCGCACACCTCCATTCGAGACTTCACACACCTCCATTGTGTGACTTCACACACCTCCATTCTTTGACTTCACACACCTCAATTCTGTGAATTCACAAACCTCCATTCTGACTTCACACACCGCCATTCTATGACTTCACACACCTCCATTCTATGAATTCACACACCTCCATTCTGTGACTTCACACACCTCCATTCTGTGACTTCACACACCTCCATTCTGTGACTTCACACACCTCCATTCTGACTTCACACAGCTCCATTCTATGACTTCACACAACTCCATTCTGTGACGTCACACACCTCCATTCTATGACTTCACACACCTTCATTCTTATTTCACAAAAATCCATTCTATGACTTCACACACCTCCATTCTGTGGCTTCACACACCTCCATTTTGAGTTCACACACCTCCATTCTGTGACTTCACACACCTCCATTCTTTGACTTCACACACCTCCATTCTGTGACTTCACACACCTCGATCCTATGACTTCACACACTTCCTTTCTATGAATTCACACACCTCCATTCTTAGTTCACACACCTCCATTCTATGACTTCACAAACCTCCATTCTGAGTTCACAGACCTCCATTCTATGACTTCACACACTTCCATTCTATGACTTCACACACCTCCATTCTGACTTCACACACCTCCATTCTGACTTCACACACCTCAATTCTTTGACTTCACACACCTCCATTCTATGATTTCACACACCTCCATTCTATGATTTCACACACCTCCATTCTATGACTTTACACACCTCATTTCTGAGTTGACACACCTCCATTCTGTGATTTCACACACCTCCAATCTGACTTCACACACCTCCATTCTATGACTTCACACGCCTCCATTCGTTGACATCAAAAACAGTCATTCTATGACTTCACACAACTCTGTTGTGACTTCACACACCTCCATTCTATGAATTCACACACCTCCATTTTATGACTTCACACACCTCCATTCTATGACTTCACACACCTCCATTCTGTGACTTCACACACCTCCATTCTATGACTTCACACACCTCCATTCTGTGACTTCACACACCTCCATTCTATGACTTCACACACCTCCATTCTATGACTTCACACACCTGCAATTTTACTTCACACACCTTCATTCCATGAGTTCACACACCTGCATTGTGGCTTCACACACCTCCATTCTATGATTTCACACACCTCCATTCTGACTTCACACACCTCCATTCTGACTTCACACACCTCTATTCCGTGTCTTCACAGACCTCCATTCTGTGACTTCACACACCTCCATTTTGACTTCACACACTTCAATTCTGTGACTTCACACACCTCCTGTTGTGAGCCAGAGTGGAATCAAACTGTACCTTGGCTTGCATCAGACGATGGCTTTATTGTCTTATTGCTTTCTGGCCCTATTCTATGCAAATAACCTGAGAATTACCATATGAATGTAACACCTGGAGGTTCCCTGGGTCAGGAGGAGGGAAGAAGGGGGAGTGGAAAATAAACTGGCAGTCTCGGCAGTCTTTACCTGGAGTGCGGACATCCCGGACCCGCTGTGTCTGTCTCTCTTCTATTTCTTGCTAGTCCTTGCCCCCGATTTCAGGAACCCCAATCTCCGAACCCTGGTTTGCCGCCGGTTGGCCCCGGCAACCTCCATTCTGTGACTTCACACACCTCCATTCTTTGACTTCACAAACCTCCATTCTTGGACTTCACACACCTCCATTCCATGACTTCACACACCTCCATTCTATGAGTTCACACACCTCCATTATATGAGTTCACACACCTCCATTTTGACTTCACACACCTCCATTCTATGACTTCACACACCTTCATTCTTACTTTAGAAACATCCATTCTATGACTTCACACACCTCCATTGTATGACTTCACAAACCTCCATTCTGTGACTTCACTAACCTGCATTCTGGGTTCACACACCTCCATTCTATGACTTCACACACTTCCATTCTATGACTTCACACACCTCCATTCTCTGACTTCAAACACTTCCATTTTGAGTACACAAACCTCCATTCTGTGACTTCACACACCTCCATTCTATGAATTCACACACCTCCATTCTATGACTTCACACACCTCCATTCTATGAATTCACACACCTCCATTCTGTGACTTCACACACCTCCATTCTATGACTTCACACACCTCCATTCTGTGACTTCACCCACCTCCATTGTGAGTTCACATACCTCCATTCTGTGATTCACACACCTTCATTCTGTGACTTCACACACCTCCATTCTATGACTTCACACACCTCCATTCTATGACTTCACACACCTCCATTCTGTGACTTCACGCACCTCCATTCTATGACTTCACACACCTCCATTCTGTGACTTCACACACCTTGATTCTATGATTTCACATACCTCCATTCTGACTTCACACACCTCCATTCTATGACTTCACACACCTCCATTCTGACTTCACACAGCTCCATTGTGTGTCTTCACAAAACTCCATTCTATGGTTTCACACACCTCCATACTATGACTTCACACATCTCCATCTATGACTTCACACACCTCCATTCTGAGTTCACACACCTCCATTCTGTGACTTCACACACCTCCCTTCTGACTTCACTCACCTCCATTGTATGACTTCACACACCTCCATTCTGTGACTTCACACACCTCCATTCTATGACTTCACACACTTCAATTTGACGTCACACACCTCCATTCTATGAATTCACAAATCTCCATTCTATGACTTCACACACCCCATTCTGACTTTACACACCTCCATTCTATGACTTCACAAACCTCGAATCTGTGTCTTCAGTCACTTCCACTGTATGACTTCACACTCCTCCATTTTATGACTTCTCTCACCACTTTCTATGACTTCACCCACCTCCCTTCTATGACCGCACACCTCCATTCGAGACTTCACACACCTCCATTGTGTGACTTCACACACCTCCATTCTTTGACTTCACACACCTCAATTCTGTGAATTCACAAACCTCCATTCTGACTTCACACACCGCCATTCTATGACTTCACACACCTCCATTCTATGAATTCACACACCTCCATTCTGTGACTTCACACACCTCCATTCTGTGACTTCACACACCTCCATTCTGTGACTTCACACACCTCCATTCTGACTTCACACAGCTCCATTCTATGACTTCACACAACTCCATTCTGTGACGTCACACACCTCCAATCTATGACTTCACACACCTTCATTCTTATTTCACAAAAATCCATTCTATGACTTCACACACCTCCATTCTATGACTTCACACACCTCCATTTTTTGACTTCACACACCTCCATTCTAAGATTTCACACACCTCCATTGTGACTTCACACAACTCCATTCTATGAGTTCACACACCTCCATTCTGACTTCACACAGCTCCATTCTCTGACTTCACAAAACTCCATTCTATGATTCCACCCACCTCCATACTATGTCTTCACACACCTATATCTGTGACTTCACACACTTCCATTCTGAGTTCACTCACCTCCATTCTGTGACTTCACACACCTCCATTCTGACTTCACACACCTTCATTGTATGACTTCACACACCTCAATTCTATGACTTCACACACCTCCATTCTGTAACTTCACACACCTCCATTCTGTGACGTCACACACGTCCATTCTATGACTTCAAACACCTTCATTCTTTCTTCACAAACATCCATTCTGTGACTTCACACACCTCCCTTCTGTGACTTCACACCTGCATTCTGACTTCAAACACCTCTATTCTGTGACTTCACACACCTCAATTCTGTGACTTCACACACCTCCATTCTGACTTCACACACCTCCATTGTGACTTCACACACCTCCATTCTATGAGTTCACACACCTCCATTCTGACTTCACACAGCTCAATTCTCTGACTTCACAAAACTCCATTCTATGATTCCACCCACCTCCATACTATGTCTTCACACACCTCCATCTATGACTTCACACACCTCCATTCTGAGTTCACTCACCTCCATTCTGTGACTTCACACACCTCCATTCTGACTTCACACACCTTCATTGTATGACTTCACACACCTCAATTCTATGACTTCACACACCTCCATTCTATAACTTCACACACCTCCCTTCTGTGACTTCACACCTGCATTCTGACTTCAAACACCTCTATTCTGTGACTTCACACACCTCAATTCTGTGACTTCACACACCTCCATTCTGACTTCACACACCTCCATTCTGTGACTTCACACACCTTGATTCTATGATTTCACATACCTCCATTCTGACTTCACACACCTCCATTCTATGACTTCACACACCTCCATTCTGACTTCACACAGCTCCATTGTGTGACTTCACACACCTCCATTCTATGACTTCACACACCTGCAATTTTACTTCACAAACCTTCATTCCATGAGTTCACACACCTGCGTTGTGGCTTCATACACCTCCATTCTATGATTTCACACACCTCCATTCTGACTTCACACACCTCCATTCTGACTTCACACACCTCTATTCTGTGTCTTCACAGACCTCCATTCTGTGACTTCACACACCTCCATTTTGACTTCACACACTTCAATTCTGTGACTTCACACACCTCCTGTTGTGAGCCAGAGTGGAATCAAACTGTACCTTGGCTTGCATCAGACGATGGCTTTATTGTCTTATTGCTTTCTGGCCCTATTCTATGCAAATGACCTGAGAATTACCATATGAATGTAACACCTGGAGGTTCCCTGGGTCAGGAGGAGGGAAGAAGGGGGAGTGGAAAATAAACCGGCAGTCTCGGCAGTCTTTACCTGGAGTGCGGACATCCCGGACCCGCTGTGTCTGTCTCCCTTCTATTTCTTGCTAGTCCTTGCCCCCGATTTCAGGAACCCCAATCTGCGAACCCTGGTTTGCCGCCGGTTGGCCCCGGCAACCTCCATTCTGTGACTTCACACACCTCCATTCTTTGACTTCACAAACCTCCATTCCTGGACTTCACACACCTCCATTCCATGACTTCACACACCTCCATTCTATGAGTTCACACACCTCCATTCTATGAGTTCACACACCTCCATTTTGACTTCACACACCTCCATTCTATGACTTCACACACCTTCATTCTTACTTTAGAAACATCCATTCTATGACTTCACACACCTCCATTGTATGACTTCACAAACCTCCATTCTGTGACTTCACTAACCTGCATTCTGGGTTCACACACCTCCATTCTATGACTTCACACACTTCCATTCTATGACTTCACACACCTCCATTCTTTGACTTCAAACACCTCCATTTTGAGTACACAAACCTCCATTCTGTGACTTCACACACCTCCATTCTATGAATTCACACACCTCCATTCTATGACTTCACACACCTCCATTCTATGACTTCACACACCTCCATTCTATGAATTCACACACCTCCATTCTGTGACTTCACCCACCTCCATTCTATGACTTCACACACCTCCATTCTGTGACTTCACACACCTCCATTGTGAGTTCACATACCTCCATTCTGTGATTCACACACCTTCATTCTGTGACTTCACACACTTCCATTCTATGACTTCACACACCTCCATTCTATGACTTCACACACCTCCATTCTGTGACTTCACACACCTTGATTCTATGATTTCACATACCTCCATTCTGACTTCACACACCTCCATTCTATGACTTCACACACCTCCATTCTGACTTCACACAGCTCCATTGTGTGTCTTCACAAAACTCCATTCTATGGTTTCACACACCTCCATACTATGACTTCACACACCTCCATCTATGACTTCACACACCTCCATTCTGAGTTCACACACCTCCATTCTGTGACTTCACACACCTCCATTCTGACTTCACTCACCTCCATTGTATGACTTCACACACCTCCATTCTGTGACTTCACACACCTCCATTCTATGACTTCACACACTTCAATTTGACGTCACAAACCTCCATTCTATGAATTCACAAATCTCCATTCTATGACTTCACACATCCCATTCTGACTTTACACACCTCCATTCTATGACTTCACAAACCTCGAATCTGTGTCTTCAGTAACCTCCACTGTATGACTTCACACTCCTCCATTCTATGACTTCTCTCACCACTTCCTATGACTTCACCCACATCCCTTCTATGACCGCACACCTCCATTCGAGACTTCACACACCTCCATTGTGTGACTTCACACACCTCCATTCTGTGACTTCACACACCTCCATTCTTTGACTTCACACACCTCTATTCTCTGACTTCACACACCTTCATTCTATGACTTCACACACCTCCATTCTATGATTTCAAACACCTCCATTCTGTGATTCACACACCTGCATTCTGTGTTCACACACCTCAATTCTGTGAATTCACGAACCTCCATTCTGACTTCACACACCGCCATTCTGTGACTTCACACACCTCCACTCTGTGACTTCACACACGTCCATTCTGTGACTTCACACACCTCCATTCTGACTTCACACAGCTCCATTCTATGACTTCACACATCTCCATTCTGTGACGTCACACACCTCCATTCTATGACTTCACACACCTTCATTCTTATTTCACAAAAATCCATTCTATGACTTCACACACCTCCATTCTATGACTTCACACACCTCCATTTTTTGACTTCACACACCTCCATTCTAAGATTTCACACACCTCCATTGTGACTTCACACACCTCCATTCTATGAGTTCACACACCTCCATTCTGACTTCACACAGCTCCATTCTCTGACTTCACAAAACTCCATTCTATGATTCCACCCACCTCCATACTATGTCTTCACACACCTCCATCTATGACTTCACACACCTCCATTCTGAGTTCACTCACCTCCATTGTGTGACTTCACACACCTCCATTCTGACTTCACACACCTTCATTGTATGACTTCACACACCTCAATTCTATGACTTCACACACCTCCATTCTATAAATTCACACACCTCCCTTCTGTGACTTCACACCTGCATTCTGACTTCAAACACCTCTATTCTGTGACTTCACACACCTCAATTCTGTGACTTCACACACCTCCATTCTGACTTCACACACCTCCATTCTGTGACTTCACACACCTTGATTCTATGATTTCACATACCTCCATTCTGACTTCACACACCTCCATTCTATGACTTCACACACCTCCATTCTGACTTCACACAGCTCCATTGTGTGACTTCACAAAACTCCATTCTATGACTTCACACACCTCCATACTATGACTTCACACACCTCCATTCTGAGTTCACACACCTCCATTCTGTGACTTCACACACCTCCATTCTGACTTCACTCACCTCCATTGTATGACTTCACACACCTCCATTCTGTGACTTCACACACCTCCATTCTATGACTTCACACACTTCAATTGTGACGTCACACACCTCCATTCTATGAATTCACAAATGTCCATTCTATGACTTCACACACCTCCATTCTGACTTTACACACCTTCATTCTATGACTTCACAGACCTCGAATCTGTGTCTTCAGTCACCTCCACTGTATGACTTCACACTCCTCCATTCTATGACTTCCCACACCTCTTTCTATGACTTCACCACCTCCCTTCTATGACCGCACACCTCCATTCGAGACTTCACACACCTCCATTGTGTGACTTCACACCCCTCCATTCTGTGACTTCACACACCTCCATTCTATGAATTCACACACCTCCATTTTATGACTTCACACACCTCCATTCTATGACTTCACACACCTCCATTCTGTGACTTCACACACCTCCATTCTATGACTTCACAAACCTCCATTCTGAGTTCACAGTCCTCCATTCTATGACTTCACACACCTCCATTCTTTGACTTCACACACCTCCATTCTATGACTTCACACACCTCCATTCTGTGACTTCACACACCTCCAATCTGACTTCACACACCTCCATTCTATGACTTCACACACCTCCATTCGTTGACATCAAAAAACTCCATTCTATGACTTCACACAACTCCATTTTGACTTCACACACCTCCATTTTATGAGTTCACACACCTCCATTTTATGACTTCACACACCTCCATTCTATGACTTCACACACCTCAATTCTATGACTTCACACACCTCCATTCTGTGACTTCACACACCTCCAATCTGACTTCACACACCTCCATTCTGTGACTTCACACACCTCCACTCTATGACTTCACACACCTTCGTTCTTACTTCACAAACATCCATTCTGTGACTTCACACACCTCCATTCTGTGTCTTCACACACCTTCATTCTGACTTCTCACACCTCCATTCTGTGACTTCACACACCTCCATTCTATGACTTCACACACTTCAATTCTCTGATTTCACACACTACCTTTTTGACTTCACACACCTCCATTCTGTGACTTCACACACCTCCATTCTGTGACTTCACACACCTCCGTTTTGACTTCACACACTTCCATTCTGTGACTTCACACACCTCCATTGTGTGACTTCACACACCTCTATTGTTTCACTTCACACACCTTCATTCTTTGACTTCACACACCTCCATTCCATGACTTCACACACCTCCATTCTATGACTTCACCCACCTCCATTCTATGACTTCACTCACCTCCATTCTGACTTCACACACCTCCATTCTGACTTCACACACCTTAATTCTGTGACGTCACACACCTTCATTCTATGATTTCACACACTTTCATTCTATGACTTCACACACCTCCATTCTGTGGCTTCACACACCTACATTCTGAGTTCACACACCTCCATTTTATGACTTCACACACCTCCATTCTATGACTTCACACACCTCAATTCTATGACTTCACACACCTCCATTCTATGACTTCACACACCTCCATTCTGTGACTTCACACAACTTCATAATGACTTCTCACACCTCCATTCTGTGACTTCACACACCTCCATTCTATGACTTCACACACCTCAATTCTGTGATTTCACACACCACCTTTTTGACTTCACACACATCCATTCTGTGACTTCACACACCTCCATTCTGTGACTTCACACACCTCCGTTTTGTCTTCACACACTTCCATTCTGTGACTTCACACACCTCCATTCTGTGACTTCACACACCTCTATTGTTTCACTTCACACACCTCCATTCTTTGACTTCACACACCTCCATTCCATGACTTCACACACCTCCATTCTATGAGTTCACACACCTCCATTCTATGAGTTCACACACCTCCAATTTGACTTCACACCCCTCCATTCTATGACTTCACACACCTTAATTCTTACTTCAGGAACATCCATTCTCTGACTTCACACACCTCCATTCTATGACTTCACACTCCTCCATTCTGTGACTTCACACACCTCCATTCTTCCTTCACACACCTCCATTCTATGACTTCACACACTTCCATTCTAGGACTTCACACACCTCCATTCTGTGGCTTCACACACCTCCATTCTGAGTTCAGACACCTCCATTCTGTGATTTCACACACCTCCATTCTGTGACTTCACACACCTACATTCTGTGACATCACACACCTCGATCCTATGACTTCACACACCTCCATTCTATGAATTCCCAAACCTCCATTCTGCGATTTCACACACCTCCATTCTATGACTTCACACACCTCCTTTCTGTGACTTCACACACCTCGATCCTATGACTTCACATACCTCCATTCAATGAATTAACACACCTCCATTCTGTGATTTCACAAACCTCCATTCTATGACTTCACACACCTCCATTCTGTGAATTCACACACCTCCATTCTGTGTTCACACACCTCCATTCCATGACTTCACAAACCTCCATTCTGAGTTCACACACCTCCATTCTATGACTTCACCCACCTCCATTCTATGACTTCACTCACCTCCATTCTGACTTCACACACCTCCATTCTGACTTCACACCCCTTCATTCTGTGACTTCACACACCTTCATTCTATGATTTCACACTTTCATTCTATGACTTCACACACCTCCATTCTGTGGCTTCACACACCTACATTCTGAGTTCACACACCTCCATTCTGTGACTTCACACACTTCCATTCTGTGATTTCACACACCTCCAATCTGACTTCACACACCTCCATTCTATGACTTCACACACCTCCATTCCTTGACATCAAAAAACACCATTCTATGAATTCACACAACTCCATTTTGACTTCACACAACTCCATTGTATGAGATCACACACCTCCAATTTATGACTTCACACACCTCCATTCTATGACTTCTCACACCTCAATTCTATGACTTCACACACCTCCATTCTATGACTTCACACACCTCCATTCTGTGACTTCACACACCTCCACTCTATGACTTCAAACACCTTCATTCTTACTACACAAACATCCATTCTGTGACTTCACACACCTCCATTCTGTGTCTTCACACACCTTCATTCTGACTTCTCATACCTCCATTCTGTGACTTCACACACCCCCATTCTATGACTTCACACACCTCAATTCTGTGATTTCACACACCACCTTTTTGACTTCACACACCTCCATTCTGTGACTTCACACACCTCCATTCTGTGACTTCACACACCTCAATTTTGACTTCACACACTTCCATTCTGTGACTTCACACACCTCCATTCTGTGACTTCACACACCTCTATTGTTTCACTTCACACACCTCCATTCTTTGACTTCACACACCTCCATTCCATGACTTCACACACCTCCATTCTATAAGTTCACACACTTCCATTCTATGAGTTCACACACCTCCAATTTGACTTCACACACCTCCATTCTATGACTTCACACACCTTCATTCTTACTTCAGAAACATCCATTCTCTGACTTCACACACCTCCATTCTATGACTTCACACTCCTCCATTCTGTGACTTCACACACCTCCATTCTTCCTTCACACACCTCCATTCTATGACTTCACACACTTCCATTCTAGGACTTCACACACCTCCATTCTGTGGCTTCACACACCTCCATTCTGAGTTCAGACACCTCCATTCTGTGACTTCACACACCTCCATTCTGTGACTTCACACACCTCCATTCTGTGACTTCACACACCTCGATCCTATGACTTCACACACCTCCATTCTATGAATTCCCAAACCTCCATTCTGTGATTTCACACACCTCCATTCTATGACTTCACACACCACCATTCTGTGACTTCACACACCTCCATTCTGAGTTCACACACCTCCATTGTATGACTTCACAAACCCCCATTCTGAGTTCACAGACCTCCATTCTATGACTTCACACACT
>NW_028327506.1:0-30038 GCF_031878675.1 Megascapheus bottae
CAATGAAAATGAAAATTCATTAATTCTAGCACATACGGAGCTCTGAACATTGCCTCCTTCCTTTTGTTTAAAATGAGGTATGCACCAAAGCAATAGACATGGAAATGGAAATACAAACATAACTATATAGACAAAAAACCTATGACTCTATAATCATAATGTTTTATTTCATAAATTGATATGTTTCTATGACATACAAACCGTTAGCCTAATTTTGATTAAGTTCTAAAGACTAAGTCCCAGAGAATGTAATTAGAGATTCCCTCCTTGAACAATTGTTTGTTAAACTTGTCATTTAAAATATGATGTAAACATAAGCCATATAATTAATGATTGTTGTTCTTAAGGTACTATGTTATCTCTCATCACATCTACTGTCCCTTGGTTATCTCATATTGTTACACTATCTCACTTTGTTATCTGATATATCGGATATATTTGTATTTGGTTATCTGAAATTGGATAGGGAACGGGGGAAAACAAGATGAGGGGTGGGGGAGGGGGGAAGGGAAATGGGGACCATGACATGTGAAAGGGTATCAATGTGTGGGAATTAAGGCACCATTTATCTGGCAAATATCATGTAACCCTTCTATTAATTACAATAAAAAATATATTTTAAAAAATGAGGTATGCAACCTATTAAGACATTAGACTGAAACAGTCTCCTTTTTAATTTAATAAACTATGTAGTTCCATGTTACTCAGTTCCACATACCATTAAAAGCTTTGATATACATATATATGTGTATATATAGGTATCTATGTATATATGCTTTAGATATATGTATATAAGCTTTAGATATTTTAAAATGTATCCTTGTAGTATTCACTTATTCCATAATTATGTAATTTAAAAGTATATAATCATTGTGGAACCATATAATCCCATAATTATATAACAATTGTCTTAATTGTTTCAGTAAGTTAACTGTTACATTCTTATTTTAAATTAATGGTTAATTTAATTATAAATTCTTCCTTCCCTGTCCTGTCAATATTCCCAATTGCCTTTGAACACTTTTACCTGGACATACCACAGCTATTTCCAACTCAACATATCCATTGTGTTGTCTCCTGGGATTTCTCCAATTTATACACCCACTCAACAAGTGCCCACACCAGCTAAGCTCCCTCCACTACCAACAATACTTGTGCTATTTTGTTGGTGTTGGGGGTTTTGCTGCTGGCTTATCAGCCCAAGTGCCACTCCATTCTTACCACAACACTTTTCTATCTAGTCCTGACAAATCTATTAAGCAGGACCTATGGTTACCATTTCACCCTGTCTGAAAAAGAAAGAGGCTGAGTGAAGGCAAGAAACTTACACAGGAGAGCCAGATACGATGGCTCACACCTGTAATCCTAGGGACTCAGGAGGCTGAGATCTGAGGATCACCGTTCAAAGCCAGCCCGGGCACTAAAGTCCATGAGACTCTTATCTCCAATGAACCACCAGAAAAATGGAAGTGGCGCTGTGACTCAAGAGGTAGGGCGGTAGCCTTGAGCTGAATAGCTCAGTGACATCACCCAAGCCCAGAGTTCAAGTCCTACGACCAACAACAACAACAAAAAAGTAAGCTGTACCTCCAAATCCGCCCCCACCCCGTGCAGCAGGATGGTGTATGTGCCATGCTGTATGTGATGTGTCTACTCTGCCCGGCAGGAAGAGCAGGAAGGCAAAGGCAGGCTCTACTTGTCTTGATTTACCTTGTACATCGCAAGCCCATTGAAGAAGCCAGCAAGAGCACATGCTGTGCCATCATTCCTCCTTCCTTCTCCTCTTTGGAGTGGAAGAGAGAGACAGGGATCCCAGATTTTCCACAGTTCACAGCTCTCCATGACATGCTGCTTCCAAGCCTGGAAAATGGCTGCTTGGGGTCCCCAGCGGAGTAACTGAACCCATGAACCTCAGAATCACACATCTCGTTCGCCTCTTTGAGGGCACTGATCCTTGCCTTACGATATCTCAACTTCATGTTGATGCGGAAGCAATATGTCATCAGTAGAGCTCATAGATCAGATTTCAACTGGGGCTTGGACCCATGGCCTGGATGCTGTCTCTGAGCTTTTATTCTCAAGGCTGGTACTCTACCCCTTGAGCCACAACTCCACTTCCAGCTTCTTTCTTTTTTTTTTTTTTTTTTTTTTTGCTGTTAATTGGAGATAAGAGTTTCCTGACTGAGCTGGCTTCAAATCAGATCTCAGATCTCAGCCTCCTGAGTAGCTAGGATTACAGGCGTGAGCCGTGGGTGCCAGGCTAGGAATAGTGTTTTGATGCTTGGTACAATCTAGGCACATACGATGCACTAGGGACCCAACGTGGTGATATTTGGCAAGTGAATTGTATTGATGACCACTTCGCTTAGAATCTCTTCAACTCAGCATGTGTTCTATGGAATATAGCCCCACTGTAAATCAAAAAGTGCCTGTACCTGTTAGCCTTGAAACCAAAACAGGTCACTGACAGACTACTGATAGACTCAATGTGTCAGAGACAATGGAATTAATAATAAGTCCCTGCTAGGGTGCTGGGGGCATCAGGAAAAAGGCTGACAGGAAACACTCCTTCCAAATAACTCAGGGACTTTCACTATTTGGGGCCAAACTCCTCACCCTAGAACCTAGACAGGAAAAAAAAAATCAACTGACCATGGTCACATGACCATTGAAAGCTCTCCAGCTAGAAACATCTTTCTGAATTCCTTCTTCAGAACTACAGCTAAACACCTCACTGGTTACTCAAGAGACTGAGAGGTAAAGATCATACTTTTCAACAAAATCCTTGAGAGTTTTGTCTGCAATTGGCCAGAAAAAGGCGGAAGCTGTGGCTCAAGGAGTAGAATGCAGCCTTGAGCAAAAAAGTTATGGAACAACTCCCATGCCCTGAGTTCAAGTCCCAGTACAGCAGCAGGAGGAGAAGGAGGAGGAGGAAGATGAGAAGAAGGAGGAGAGGGGGGGAGGGGAGAAGGAGGAGGAGGGGAGACAAGGAAGAAGTAGTTTAGTGGAAACATTTCTCCCATTAGGGAATAAATTTCCACTTCCTGTCAAGTGTGGCCAGACAGGTTCAACCACGAAGGACAGGCACAGCTTCCTGTAAGCCCCACAGGAAGTGCCAGCTTCATCCCTCCCCAGAGCCTGCCCGACCACCATCCTGCTGCCTCCTCCAGAGCCATGCATGACTTTTACCTGAATGGCTGGAAATCCAACTTCAGACTCGGGCAAACCTGAATTCAACCTAGTGTAGTGCTTTAGCAAACTCATCTATTCCAAGCCCATTCCCTTACCTGTAAATGGGGATACTAATACCAGAACATTTTAAGGGGAGTCAGAGTTAAAGGAATGAAGTTTGTGAAATGACCAAGTGATTGAAAACATTTCAATAGCAGCCACTTTCATCACCATCAACCACCACCATCATCATCATCATCATTATCGCCATCATCATCATCATCATCATCATCATCATTTGCAGAGCTCTGTCTCTGAACTAATCTTGAACCCAAATCCAAGTTTGGATCATCACTGTGTACACCCCTGGAAAACCTTGCCATTCTCAATGGCTCAATTTTCTCAGTATAAAGGAGAATGATGCCACCAGCCAGAACTCTGGGCTGTGTGAGGACTCGATGAGTTAATGTATGTAAAGTGCTCAAAATCGTGCCAAACATCTAGGGAGCACTCTGTAATGTCAGCTGGAGTGAGTAGCATTGAAAAGATCTTCTTTGAAGATGTCCAGGAAATGGAAAATTCCTTTAACTTCTCTGCCCAACAATCCATAAAGGCCCTTCTAGGGACTGCAGAACCTCATTCTATGTCTCTGTCTCTCAACCTCTCTTTTCCTCTGTCTCTCTCGTTTTCTCTATGTCTGATTGCCTCTCTGGTTGCTCCCTCCCTCTCGTTATATCTGTCCTTCCTTCTCCCTCTCTAGGTCTGTTTCTCTCTCTCCCTTGATCTCTCTTGCTCTCTTTTTGTCCTTTCTGTCTCCTTTTTATTATGTCTGATTGTCTCTCTGTTGCTCCCTCCTCTCTTTAAATCTGCTCTCTCATCCTCTCTCTGTCTCCCACTGTCTGTCTATGTATATTACTGCCTCTCTCTGCTCATGTTTCCTTTGCATTTTGAACTTGACTTTTATTCTATCTGCAGTTCCCTGCCTGCCCACCCCCCCCCCCACAACCCTGGTCTTGGAGCCCAGCAGAGCAGGCCAGAAAGCAAATACAATGTGGCCAGCTGTCATTTGTGTTTTCCACCAATCCAGGGACACGAGGGAATGTAAATACACACTGAGGTCCTTGCCTTTGGCAAACCCCCATGGCAAGGGACTCACCCCACACTACCTCCGAGCTGGCAGGGTTCCTACAGCTTCCCAGCTCTGCCCAGCTCCTCCTCCTCCTCCCTGGGTGCTGATAAAACACTTCTCAGCTCAGGGTAAGTAGTGTCAAATCCAGCAAGAAATGGGGTGCCATGCCAGCCCCCACACCATACGCTGACATTTCACCCAAGTGATAGGTGATAGGTCACAAAAACTAGGAAATCCATTTCAAATAAATGCTTTCATACCCATACTTAAAATTCTCTCCAGGAGCAGGAAAGGGGGAGGGGACTACTTTTCTGGGATATTGTGAATGCTCAGAGATGATCATCAAAATAATGTTGGGATATCATGTGGAGGTCAGAAGCAAACTTCTCATTGTAACCAATGAGAATGACTGTATTAGCCCTAAAAATAAAATAAGCCTCACCAGATACCAGTAGTTCACACCTATAATCCTAGCTACTCAAGACTGTGATTTGAGGGTCACAGTTTAAAGCCTGAGAAGGAAAGTCCATGAGACTCCAATCTCCAATTAACCACCAAAAGAAGTGGCAGTGAAAGCCAGAACTGGAGATGTGGCCCAAATAGTAGAGTGCAAGTCTTGAGCAAAACAGCTCAGGGACAGCCCCTAGGCCCAGAGTTCAAGTACCAACACCAAAACATCTGGTAGGCCAATTCATGTGCTTCCAAAACATCTCCTCACAATGACTTTCAAACCCACAGTAAGAATCCTGCTAGCTGGGCTCTGGTGATTCACACCTGTAATCCTAGCTATTCAAGAGGCTGAGATCTGAGTATCACAGTTCAAAGCCACCTAAGGCAAGGAAGTCCATGAGACTCTTATCTCCAATTCACCATAAACAACCAAAAGTGGCACTGTATCTCAGTGGTAGAATACTAGCCTCAAGAAAAAAGAAAAAAAAAAAAAAACAGCTCAAAGACAGTGCCCAAACACTGAGTTCAAGCCCCAAGACCACAAAAATAGAAAACAAAAAATCTAGAGGGCCAGGACTAGTGCTAGAGTGCTTACCCGGGTTTGATTCCTAGGTACCACATACATAGAAAAAGGTCAGAAGTGGTGCTGTGGCTCAAGTGGTAGAGCTCTAGCCTTGAGAAAGCCCAAGGACAGTGCTCAAACCCTGAGTTCAAGCCCTAGTACTAGCAAAAAAAATAAAATAGAAATCTAGCTACACCATGGCTCCATTCACTCATTAGTTTCTGTGGATTCAGAAGACAACTTTTCCCTTCTTGAGGGTAAATGCTGCATTCTCATAGTTTCTATTTTCTACGAAGTTGATATCCTGACCCTCTAGTGATTCCAAAGCTTTAAAAAAAATGCATAAAGAGCTGTTGGGTGCCAGTGGCTGATGCATGGCATCGTAACTACTGGTCAGGCTGAGTTCTGAGATTCACCTATCAAAGCCAGCCTGGTCAGGAAAATCCATGAGACTCTTATCTCCAATTAGTTACCAAAAAAAATCAGAAGTGGCACTGTGGCCCAAGTGACAGAGTGGTAACATGTGCAAAAGAGCTGAGGGACAGTGCCCAGGCCCTGAGGTCAAGCCCTATGGCCAACATAGATAACCAAAAAAAAAAAAAACAAAACAAAACAAAAAAAAAGCATCTAGAGGGATTCAAACAGCCTCCAAGCAGAGCTTTGAGATGGCGGCCCCATGATACAACGTGGTACCAAGACTGACCGCAGCAGGCTTTGGCATCACAGCATCCAGTCTTGGAACCCAGCCTGGAGTCTCCTATAACTCCCAAGAGGCTAAGACAATGGATGTGGTCCTCTTGCTGGGATGTGAATCCTGCTCCCCTTTCTGATAGCTGAATGGCATAAGCCATCCTTGTGTCCCTAAGCCCAGAGAGATAGGACTTCATAAATCCATCCGTAAGTCTGAGGAGATGAAGTCCAGGAATCTGAGATGATATTTGGCAGTAGAGCCAGGAAGGAAGCTCAGTGGGCTTACTAGCTAGTCTAGGCGCTAGAATTTGAACTTGAACCTCTATAATAGACCTGAACCCTGCGCTGGCCTCCAGGACCAACGTCCTGCCCCTTTCCCAACTGCTGAGAGTCAGGAACTCCAGAGACCCACGTCTGAGTCTCCCAAGGGCTTGTCCAAGGTCATGCCAAGAGCAACCCACCACCAATGTCCCCAGCTCTTGGGGCCAGGAGTTTGGCCTAGTGGTTAAAGTGCTTGCCTAGCATGCATGAAGACCCGGGTTCGATTCCTCGGTACCACATACGTAGAAAAAAGCCGGAACTGGTGCTGAGGCTCAAGTGGTAGAGCTCTAGCCTTGAGAAAGTCCAAGGACAGTGCTCAGGCCCTGAACTCAAGCCCAGGACTGGCAAAACAAACAAACTAACAAAAAACAACAACTCCAAAAGCCAGGCACCTGGCTCGTGCCTGAAATCCTAGCTACTCAGGAGGCTGAGATCTGAAGATCATGTTTTAAAGCCAGCCTGGGCAGGAAAGTCCATGTGAGACTCTTATCTCCAATGAACCACCAGAAGACAGGAGACGGAGCTATGGCTCAATATGGTAGAACACTAACCTTGAGCAAAAGAGTTCAGGGACAGTGTCCAGGCCATGAGTTCAAGCACCATGAGTGATAAAAAACAAACAAACCTCCAGACTCTACATGAAAAATATTTACAGCAAAAGAAAGGGTGGTGGCTTGGAGGTGGAAGCTAAAGTAGTCTTGTGCCTGCACAGCAGGCATGGAGCTCTGATTTCCAATTCCAGTAGCATGAAGAGAGAAAGAGAAATAGCCTTGGAGACAGAGACAGAGAGAGTGAGAGGGGTTCCCTCTTCTACTTCCTCTTTTATTTCTATGCTTTGCTTATACTCATACCAAAAGCAACATTTCCATTTCTAAGCCCAGACCTCAGGAAGCTGTGCCACATCTGCTCCTCCACCTGAAATACACCCAGAATCACATGGCCTCTTGGACTGAGCTTCAAGAAGCCAAGAGGCCACCTGGAGAAAGGTCCCATGTGTCCCTAGAAGCCCAGCTGAGACCCCAGGCTACAATGAAGCCCAGCCAGGAATACAGGCTGCTCCAGATAAGCTCAACCCAAATTACTGACCCACAGCAAATAGTATTAAGGAAAAATCATTCTGATTTAAAGCCGATAAACTTGGCAGTTATCTGGGATATGACTTCTTGGGCACGCAGGCTTAATATCTAGAAAGATTCTTCTATGTGCAAGATACCAAATGAATGAAAGAAGAGAACAGGTGATTCTACCTGACCCTGACTAGAACGGAGAATTTAGGGGTACCCACAGCAACCAGAAGGAGCAGAATTCTCGTTTGCTGAAAAACTAGAAATCCTGACAAAAACCAGATTGTTCTAACAGCCGAATGCAAGAAGAGCATCACTTGTTTTGATCTCCATCTTCATAACACATGCACACAGGCCTCTGTCAAATGTTCCCTTCAGTAAGAGAAAGAGGTCTAGAGTTTCACTTCTTCATTCCTTGCACAGGTGAGAGATAAAACTGAATACAACATGCCAGAAGAAGTAAAGGGAAAACATAGATTTAAACACTGGGGCAGGCCAGGAATGTAACCTAGTGGTAGAGTGCTTGCCTACCATGCATGAAGCCCTGGGTTCAATTCCACATACACAGAAAAAGCCACAAGTGACTCTGTGGCTTAAGTGGTAGAGCACTGGCCTTGAGAAAGATCAAGGATGGTGCCCAGGCCCTGAGTTCAAGCCCCAGGACTGAAAAAAAAAAAAAAAACTGGGACAATGTTTGTTGTGTTCACCAAAGCCCTTTTCCTTTAGCCCGGGACAGTGCTTGTCTGCTCCAGCTCCTCCTGTCATTGGCATAGCCCCCCAGTGCCTGAGATCCGACTAACAGAATGTGAGCCAAAATGACACATATCCCTCCCAGGCCTCAGCAGTTGTGAAATGAATGCTTTCTCATGGGCCCATCCACCCCATCCAGTGACCTGATGAGAGGACCCTGCCCTCCCCACACACACCCCCTGCCCACATAGCCAAGATCTGTAAGTGGGGGGGGGGGGGAGGTTACCCTGCCTAAGCAAGAATCCCCTGTGTGTTGGCTTCTGTTGCAAATATACTGTAAACCTGTCAGCCACAGAGATAGCAGCTTATCTATTCCTACAGCCTCCGGAGATTCTCACTAATATCTTAAGTAATACAGAAGTTTTAGAAATTTGAGTCCTAAAAATAGTTAGGGAGCTCAAGTTTTTCCTGGTATTAACAGAACTAAGCCATCACTGCCCTGTGGCTCTCTGGTACTCTTTGTAGCCAAGAGACAACACCAAAACAGCAGATGGCTCCACTACCACCCCCAAAGCAATCATACCATGCCTCAATAGTCCACACATGGCAATGCCTCTCTCCCATACAGAGTTCACTTCTGTCTGCAGAACTGCAAAACTCCCGTTTACAGTTCTCAGGTCTAGCCTCAGTCACTTAAAACTCTGTGTATTTGTATTGCTTTGTTTTAGCCAAGTGCAAGAGCACATACCTGCAATCCCACCTCCTCGGGAGGCCGAGGCAGGAAGATCAAGAGTTCCAGGCCAGTCTAGGCTAGATAAGACCTCATACCAAAGGAATAAATAAACAGCCAGGCACTGATGGCTCACCTCGATAAGCCACGCATAAGATGTGAGTATCATGGTTTGAAGCAAGCTTGAACAGAAAAATCCAAGACACTCTTATCTCCAATTAACCATCAAAGAGATGGAAATAGAGATTTTGTTAAAGTGGTAGAGCCTTGAGTTAAAAAAAAAAAAAAAGTCAAGCAAGAATATGAGACTTGAAACCAGGTACCAGTGGTTCAAGCCCGTAATCTTAGCTACTCAAGAGGCTGAGAACTGAGGATCCTGGTTCAAAACCAGCCCAGGAAACTTAAATCTGTGAGACTCTTATCTCTAATGAACCACCAGAAAACCACAAGTGGCGCTGTAGCTCAAAGGGATAGAGCACTAGCCTTGAGCTAAAGAGCTCAGAGACAGCACCCAGACCCACAGTTCAAGTCCCATGCCGATCACAAATAAAAAGATAAACAAATAAGAGAGATAGATGAGGACAAGACAGATTGATGATAGACTGATCAATCTCTGTGCCCTCTACATATATTTTTATTCATATATAGTATACCTAACAGAAAAGTGGGTACAATGGAACGCAAGCATGGAGACACACAGAAGGGAATTGTGGGACTTGAAGTTCAAGGGTAGGTGCAGCCACCGTAGACTGAGCAGTCGGATAATGATCACTTTGGGAGCCTGGCCTGGGTGCTTTGTCACACACGTGTGCTCAGGCTGGGGAGGGTCAGCACACTTAGTACTTCTGCCCTGAGCAAAGGAGCTCTGTGCACACGCACACCCCCGGCTCCCCAATGCCAGGGACTCCTCTAACAAGTATCTATTGAGCTCACATGGGGGCCAGGCACAAAGCAGGGTACCTGGAAGTGAGGGAAATCTTCCACTAGAATGAGTAAAAAGAAAGCCAAACAAACAGCATTAGAAAAGCCTGGGGAGGACCCGTGGCTGTCGTGGCCCAAGCACTAGCCTTGATTGGAAAATGCTAAACAAGAAGGGGAGGCCCTGAGTTGTTCAAGACCTAGTAGCAGCAGAAGAAAGAGGGAAGGAAGGAAGAAAGGAAGGAGGGAAGGAAGGAAGGAAGGAGGGAGGGAGGGAGGGAGGGAGGGAAAACGAGAGAGAGAGAGAGAAAGAGAGAGAGAGAGAGAGAGAGAGAAAGAGAGAGAGAGAGAGAGAGAGAGAGAGAGAGAGAGAGAGAGAGAGAGAGAGAGAGAGAGAGAGAGAGAGGAAGGAAGAGGGAAAGGGAGGGAGGGAGGGAGGGAAGTGTTATGACATTGTACAAGGGAGCCCCTGATTGAGAAAGTCAGGCAAGCCTCTCTGAAGGAGAGACATTTGAGCTAATCTCCAATGGATAAGCAGAAGGTGAGCAAGGAAAGAGAAAAAAAAAGCAATCTGAGCTGAAGAAAGCATGTGTAAAAGCTCTGTGGGGAGGGCTGAGTGTGGAGAGACTAGGGACCAAACGGAACTTCAGCTTGAAGGAATAATCAGAGAGATAGGAAAGGGCTTCAACATGGAACTTCAAGGAGATGCAGATGGGACGTATTCTGTATTTAATCCAGCCTCCAAATAGCTGCTGTCCAACTAAAATGAAAAGTCTTTCTCCTCTACCCCAATCCTGCTTCCTTCAGTCCTGTTTGGCCCAGAAAGATTTACCAAGCCCCTAGCCACAAACTTTACCACACCATTTATCCAGTTAATTATTTTTATAATCTGTGTGTGTGTGTGTGTGTGTGTGTGTGTGTGTGTGTGTGTGTGTGTGTTCTAAGGCTTCAACTCAGGACCTGGTTGCTGTCCCTTAGCTTTTTCTGCTCAAGGCTGGTGCTCTACCCCTTGAGCCATACCTCCATTTCCATTTATTTTGGTTGTTGGTTCATTAGACATAAGAGTCTCACAGGCTTTTCTGATCTCAGCTTAGTGAGTTGCTAGAATGAGAGGCATGAGCCCAGCAAGATAACTGTTTTTTTTTTAATTAGCTACACACCAAAAAAAAAAATAAAGAAAAAGAAAAATCTAGATAAGTGTGAACATTTTCATTCACACCATCGCCTACATTCTAAAGGCAGGCCTCCAGCACCATGGAGGAAAGGCATCCTGAGACACAGCTTTATCCACAGACCCCGACCCGTCCCTTTCACCTTTGCCATGCTGTTCCCACAGCTCCTTCAGCCCAAGAGGTAACAGGATAAAGGAACTGAAATTAAAGAGGTGAAACGGTCAGGGATCTATTTAAAGTTAAATTGCTATCAAGGCCATTTGCAAAAATGAGGTAAACAGATGGCTCCATCACAGACTTCAGTTCAACCCGCTGAGGTTTGCCCACAAATTAAAGTGTCACAAGGCAGGAGAGAGTTTCCCAGAAGAGTCTTCCAGTCATCTCTGCTCACACCACCAGCTAAGCATCTCCCCCAGCTCCATTACCAGCTGCCTCGGAAGCTCTGAACCTCTGCGTGGGAAGCGAAGTTTGTGCCCTGCTAATGGATCCCCTTGGTTCCAGAGCATCCAGGACAAGGAGAGTTGGGCGTGGTGGCTCACATCTGTCATCCTAGCTATTCAGGAGGCTAAGATCTGAGGATCACAGTTCAAAGCCAGCCCAGGCCAAAAAAAAAAAAAAAAAGACTCTTATCTCCAGAAGAAACAGAAGTGATGCTGTGGCTCAAAGTGGTAGAGCACGAGCCTTGAGCTGAAGCGCTCAGGAACAACACCCAGGCCCAGAGTTCAAGCCCCACAACTGACCAAAAGAAGGCCAAAAGTAGAAGTATGGTTCAAGTAGTAGAGCACTGGCCTTGAACCAAAAAAAGGTGGGGGGAGGGGGCAAAAACAGATTATCCACCATTTACAAAGTGCTTACTGAATATTAGCCAAGATCTAAGGAAACCCCTTTGTTCACTAGGTACTGAACAAAAACTCCAAGACGGTAAGTCATACATTTGAGGTTCAGAGAACGGAGTGAAGACTCACACCCCAGCCTTTCCGTCTTCCACGCACTGCTCAGACTCACAGTACTGATGCATCCTGGGCCGGGAAGTGCACTAGTGAAGCAGTGACAGCAGCCAGGAGGGAAAAAGAGTGGGAGGATTCTTTTCAAAGGAGAAAAAAAAAAAGTTCTGTGGTCCCTGTGCCTAAGGCTGCAGCAAAGAGCAATATCCCTATTGTTAGAACCATAAAAATAACCCACTAACCACCCCCCGAATAGAACTATCAACAAGATGACTGACAGGAGATCCCAAGTGTCTTTTTAGGAGATGGAAAATAGCAACAGTCCTTCAATGCTGGGGAGGTCACCATCCCACTGTTTTGGCTTCTCCTAAGCTGACCTCTCACCCCCACAAACCTGGAGTGACAGAATCAGAGTCCCAAAATGCATCTCGTGTCCTCCCTTCACCCATGAGGCCATTTCACGTCATCATCCTGCTTTAAAACAATGGCAAAGCTGGGTGCTGTGCTTCAGGCTTGTCATCCTACCTACACAAGAGGCTGAGATCTGAGGAGCACAGTTCAAAGCCAGGCCAGGCACTAAAGAACATGAGACTCTTATCTCCAATCAACCACTAGAAAACAGGAAGTGGGGCTGTGCTTCCAGGGGTAGGGTGGTCGTCTTGAGCTGAAGAGCTCAGGGACAGCGCCCAGGCCCTGAGTTCAAGCCCCAGAACACACACACACACACACACACACACACACACACACACACACACACACACACACACAAAACCTGCCTCTACCAGCCCCTGCCCTTGCTATGCCTTTCAAACCCAAAACACTGAGCCTCCTTCCAACAGAAACATTTCCTGGAAAAACACGAAAACTCTCCTTCTCTATTCACACAAAGGAACAGCAAGCACAAAAATCAAGAAGCTGAACAGAACCAGGTTCAATGTTCAGGAAATGTGGAAAATAAGTAACTAGCAGATACATTAAACTTGGCTTAAGCACCTCAGATATCTTTATGCTGTCAAGACACTAAGCCAAGGGAATGTTAGAAAAAGTAAAAATAAGCCTGGCACCAGTGACTCACACTTGTCATCTGCTGGGAGGCTGAGATCTGAGGATCTGGGATTCAAAGTCAGCTCGGGCAGGAAAGTCCATGAGACTCTTATCTCCAAAGAACTATCAATAAACCAAAAGTGGAGCTATGGCTCAAGTGGTAGAATGCCAGCTTTAAGCAGAAAAAAAGCTCAGTGCCCTGGCCCTGAATTCAAGCCCCAGGAATAATCAGGTGCCACCCTCACCCAAACAATGGAACACATACACACACAATGTAAAATGAATCTGCATATTAGAGAGGGAGCCAGGGTGAGGAAGTGTCTGGGATACAAAGATCCTCTGCACCCCCTAAAAACTGGCTTTCTGTTCACAAATGTCTCTAGACGCTCTGCTCTTTCTATTTAGTTATTTCCCATCCACACTGGTTCAGCCACCTTGGAAATCAACTGTCTAATTCTCCTGAGAAGAGTCACCTCCGATCGCAACCCCTGAACCACCAGGAAGTCAGCTCATGAGCTGAGTTCTTATCTCAGACGTGAGGCCCTCTGTCTGTCACTCTGGACAGGAAGTCATCTCATGGCAGAAGACAAGTGCAGCCCCTTAAAGCCCTGGCACGTGGAGATTTAGGACTCCTTCCCAGAACATCACCCAGAAGCCTCCTGGCAAGGTTGGCCCAGGGTATGAACACATGCACTAAACAGATCCTACTTCTAGACCCCTGACAACTCAGACTTCCTCCAGCTGCCTCAAAGAAAAGAGCATTGAAATTTTGGAGGTTTTTTTTTTTTTTAAAAATAAATACCCAAAGAATTTTTAATGATATGCAATGAATGTATATACTGAACTCCTTTTAAACATCTTTGTCACATCAGGTCAATTCCTTCAAAACACTTAATAAAAAATGGAATTAAATCTTGGTGCAATAATGGGGAAAAAGTCTATCTTCCCTCACTGTGCTGTAAGCTTTGTGAATTGTAGGGACCTTCTGAATAGCATTCCCATTGTATTCCTGCCATCTAAAATATAAGGTAACCAGTGAGTACTTTCTAGAAAGATGGGTGGGTGGGGGAGTGCATGGGTGGTTGGACGGATGGATGGGAAGATGGGTGAATGGATGGCTGGATGGATGGGTGGATGGATAGGAAGATGAATGGATGGATGGATAGATGGATGGATGGATGGATGGATGGATGGATGGATGGATGGATGGGTGGGTGGATGAGTGGATGGATGGGTGCATGGACAGATGGAAAAATGAATGGATGTGGTAAAAAAGCAAACTTCCTAGCAGATTTTCAAGCAGTCAGCACACCTCCAAGCGCTATGTGTAAACATTGTAGACAATATTATCTATAAAAAGGCCAAGATTCTATCTATGGAATATCAGTTTCCAGGCAGAAATTGGATGAATGAAGACACAAATTCCAATTATATCAAATGCCCAAAATGATGAATAAGTAAACTTAAGATTTAGTCCCAGGAGGGTGAAGTATGCAATTAATCCTTCTGTCCATCCCAAAATGAACTCAATTTCAGAACCAAAAGATCAGACCATGAGCTTTAAATTATACTTTGTAAAATAAGAGCCATGTTCTCAAAATTAGGACACACTACTGGGCAGTGATGGCTCACGCCTATAATCGTAACTGTTCAGGAGGCTGAGATTTGAGGATCATTTATGAAAACTAGCCCAGGCAGGAAAATCCTTGAAATGTAGCCCCAATTAACCACTAAAAAGCCAGAAATGGAGGTATGGCTCAACCGGTAGAGTGCCAGCTTTGGGCAAAATAAGCTAAGGGACAGCTCCCAGGCACTGAGTTCAAGCCCCAAGCACACAAACACACACACACACACACACACACACACACACACGGCACTGATCTATTTGCATGTATGTGCACAAATATGTGTATGGGGGGGCAGGGGGAATTCAATAGCAACATTTTATACAGATTATGTTCCAATCCTCAGCTTACCTTCTGACCAGTTATTTTCTATGCTTTTTCCCTTGACTGACCTAGCTACACTATAAACATTCTGTATCCAGTTGCACTATGTTGCTGAACTATCACTAGTATTAGATACAATATATACTTTTAAATTCGTTTCTAAGAATCTGTCCATCATATCCCCTACATTTTCAAAGGTCGCATTTTCCATATTTACTTAGAAAGGCATTCTGTTGCTCAGTGACAAAGCTCCAGGCTTCCCATGAGGACTCTATAGCTCAAAATGAATTTGCTCTTGCCTCTCCAACAAATCAGCCCTCCTTTCAAAACTTGCCGTCGACCCACTCAAAGATCCTTATTGCAACTGGAGCTTTGAGCCTGAAATCCCACTTCAGGTAGGGAAAAAGGGGGCAGAAAGAAAAAGATAAGAGCCAAATACAAAGTTATGATTGAAACCCCAGGACACAACTAGAATCTGCCAAAGGATGAGTAGAGTTGGATATTCAGGGCTGTGGGTCTGCTTCCAGGAAGGAGAGAAGTGAATTGGACAGTTTCTGCTCTCTGTCTCTGTCTCTCTGTCTGTTTCTGTCTCTCTGTGTCCCACCCTCCCTCTCGCCCCCCACTAGTACCAGAGTTTAAACTCAAGGCCTCATACTGTTGCTTAGTTTTTTCTGCTCAAGACTAGTACTTGACCATTTAAGCCATATCTCCACTTCTGGCTTTTTGCTGGTTGAGGGTAACTGTTCTTAGCTTTGTCTTCCCACGCTGCTTTAAACCAAGATCTTCACATCTCAGCCTGAATAGTTAGGATTGCAGGCACAAGCCACCTGCAGCTGGCTGGAGGCAGTGATCCAGTGTTGGCTAATTGACACCGTGACTGGTGATTCTCTTTAAATGGCTCTTTTCATGATTTTTTTCTAGTCTTGAGGCTTGAACTCAAAGCCTGGGCACTGTCCCTGGGCATTTTTGCCCAAGGGTAGTGCTCTATCACTTAAACCACAGCTACACTTCTGGCTTTTTCTTTCTTCCTTTTTGCTGTGTATATGGTACCCAGGGTACCATATGCTAGACAAGCAGTTTTCTACTAGGCTACACTCCTGGCCCTCAACTTACTTCTTCCTTTCCTTTCTTTCTGTTTTTTTTTGGGGGGGGGCAGAGGGGGTGGAGAGGTTTGTTGTTATAGTTGTTTCCGTTTTGAAGAGCTGGGGATAGAACCAAGGACCTTTGCTAAGCAAACCTTCTACTGCTAAGCTCTATCATGAGCCCTGACTGATTTGCTGTTGGCTGTTGTTTTACTTTTTTAAGTACCTTTTCCCTTTGTGTGTGTGTGTGTGTGTACTTGGACTTGAACTCAGAGCCTGGGCACTGTGTGTAAACTTTTTCACCCAAGGCTATTATTCAACCACTTGAGCCCCAGTTCCACTTCTGGCTTTTTTGTATTTAACAGACTTGCCTGCCCAGGCTAGCTCCAAATCCCGCTTCTTCAGATCTCAGCCTCCTGAGTAAGTAGGATTACAGGCGTAAGCCACCAGCACTCAGCAGAAAGTACATTCTCTAATTATACATGTTAACAACACTTCCAAATAAAGCTATCCTCTAGGATTGCTACTGATGAAAACAATGGTTGGGTTTCCACAATGCTTTAGGACAGGTTGAATCATTTTCAATTAACTCATTATAATAATCAATTCTAGCTCTTGATAGTCAGAAAATGAGTGCCCATGGGTTGTTGGTTTTTTTTTTTTGTTTTTTTTTTTTTAGAGTCCATGGCAAGTTCAGATCTTTCTCACAAGGAAAAAAAAACTAAATAAAGCTAACCCTGCCCTGGCTTTCTTGGGGCAAATGTTGAACTATTACTCAAACCCTGTGGAGAAAGCTAACCTCAGTAGAAACCCCATCTGAGCACAAGAAATGGGCACATTCATTCAGAGAGTTCCAGAATTCACTGTCCCACTTTAACACATTTTCCTGCAGCTCATCAAGCAACAATGGTTGTCTCACGTTGGACTGATCTGTGTTGTGATGTGACTCATAAACGATAGCACTACTGCAGGCCATAGCTCCCCAAACGTAAACACTATCACCCCCATTTTACAGATGAGGAGGGAGGCAGAATGTGCCCAGCTCACCCCATGACCTGATGGCAGGTCAGAGACTGGAGCTCACTTGTTTCTGACTCCAACCCCGAGCTATAAATTCTACATCTCTGTTTTTGTCGTTTCCTCATTTCTACTGAGGCGACTTCCTTTTTATAAAAGAAGTTTTCTAAAAGATGTGAAGTAAGTCGGGCTCAGAGCAACCAAAGACCCCTGGTTTCTCTCAAAGGTGGAAGTTAGATCTAAAGAATAAACTTACATGAAACTATACACAGGGCACAACAATCTGACCCAAGCAGGTATGGCACAGGAAGAGGAGGGCTCCAGTGGTATAACTCCTTGGAACCGCAAACTTACAATGTAACAAGATTAATACCAGGAAGCTCAAACAGATGTTGAGGGGAGCCGGTCAAGGAGAATGGGGGTAGGCTAGAAAAAAATGAAAAGAGGAAGGGAAGGCAAAACAGTCATGAGACTTAATGTATATATGTAAAAAAGGAACTAGATAACTTGAAGGGTTAGGCAGAGTTGGAAGCCATGGGGGAGAATGAATGTACTTTATTTTTAGTTACAAATTGACAGGTTGAACTGAAATCCCTCTGTGTAACTACCTAAAGAAGAATATTTTTGTGTGTGATTAAACTCAGGGCCTGGACACTGTCCTTAAGTTTTTATACTCAAGCCTAGCACTCTACCACTTTGAGTGACAGCTCTATGTCCAGTTTTCAGGTGGCTAATTGGAAAGAAGAGTCTCATAAACTTCCTTGCCTGGGCTGGCTTTGAACCATGATCCTCAGATTTACAGGTATGAGCCACTGGCACCTGGCAAGACAATCTACTTTAAATATGACAGTCCATCATTTCAAATGCTATATGCATTTCCTTCTCCCAACCCATGCCAACATTCCCAGTTCCCTAACAGCATAATGGAGCAGCTCTCATTGGCTCCGTGGTCCTGTAATTAACCTAGAAGAGGATCATCAAAGGCTTTCTCCTAGCTCTCCTGCCTTCCCTGAGCTCTTAGCTGGAAGCACAGCTCCCTAAATAAGATCTGCCTTGTCCATGAGTTCCTTGAAGCAAGGCACAGGCTCCATGGTTAAGTTGTAGCTGAGAAAACATGAAAGCTAATACAATAAGGGACAGTGAGCCTACATCCTTTGTCTTTCCTTTCCCCTTCCTGCTTGCTGTTGGTGGACAAAGATGTGGGCCCGTGTCTTCCTGGACCATGAGCTAACTCACTAGGGGCGGTAAGACAGGAAGCTGAGAGGAACAGAAACACCGGGTTCTAGATTGCTCACTTCAGTAACAGAATAACACCTTATGTGTTTCCTATTAAAATGCCAATCCCAGCTGGGCCTTGGTGGCATACACCTGTAATCCTAGCTATTTAGGAGACTGAGACCTGAGGAACAATGTCTGGGCAGGAATGTCTGTGAGATTCTTTTTTTTTTTGCCAGTCCTGGGCTTGAGCTCAGGGCCTGAGCACTGTCCTTGGACTTTCTCAAGGCTCGAGCTCTACCACTTGAGCCTCAGCACCATTTCTGGCTTTTTTTCTTTTTCTATGTATGTGATACCGAGGAATCGAACCCAGGTCTTCGTGCATGCTAGGCAAGCACTCTACCACTAGGCCAAACTCCTGGCCCCGTCTGTGAGATTCTTATCTCCAATTAACCACCAAAAAAAAAAAAAAGCCATAAGTGGAGTTTGGCTCAAGTGGTCAAACTCCAAACTTGGATGAAAAATCTAAAGGAAAGCACCAGGTCCTGAGTTCAAGCCATATTATCAACACCAACACACACACACACACACACACACACACACACACACACGCTACACACTCCTATCTCTAAAGCAGTCATAAACTTTAATTCTGATATCTTTTGTCTCATTGCACCATTATTTGTAGGCTTTAAATAAAACAATCTTTTGCTTCAGATTTGCCCACACACAGTCACTAGGGACTGTTCCAGCCATTAGTAACAGTAGAGCAGGTGGTACAGAACAGAAGTAAGAAAGAAAAGAAAATTATCTCTGACCTCAGCAGGAGACAAAGTCAGAAATGGACTCTTGGAAGTAAAAAGGCAAGCCTTGAAGGAGAAACGACCCAGTCTGGCATCAAAATGTACTTTGTTTAAGGAGTGAAAGTTCTAGAAAAACAATGCAGACTGTTGGGATGCAAGGGATTTGGAGATCCCTTTGGTGTGGTGTATGAAACTGAGTGTCCAGGTCTTGGTGGGAGAGGCTTTGAAGGTGTAGAAGGCAGTGAGCTGAACCTGCCCAATCCAAACCTCAAATGCCAACCTGTGTCCCTTAGCGGGGCCAGTACGCTTTAACTCACAGGGGTTCTTCCATTCAGCAAGGCCCCTGGCCAGGGTTCCGTCGCCTCTGGCTCTTCAATGAGCAAATGCACTCATCTGACTTAAACCCAATCCACTACCAATTTGCCCCAAGAAAGTGCCGTTTCTCACCAAACTCAACTACACCTGGTTTACACATGAGGAAGGGGAACACGAACACACACACACACACACACACACACACACAGGGTCAATCCAGGTGCTGATAGCTTAATCCTAGCTGCTCGGGAGACTGAGATCTGAGGATTATGGTTTGAAGCCAGCGCAGGCAGAAATATCCATAAGACTCTTCACTCTAATACACCAGCAAAAAAAAAAAGCTAGAAGTGGAGGTGTGGCTCAAATGGTCAAGCACCAACCGATAATGTGAGGGGTGGAACAGGATGGACAGAGACAATATGATGACGAAGCATCTCATCCAAACCAAAACAATATCATAAGAGCAAGAGCCTTTCCCAGCCAAGCTGAGGTGAAAAATTCTTCTGTGTACACATATGGGTGAGAGCTCTCCATTCTAAAACGTTAACATCGGATTCACAATTCTTAGAAAACATCCTGTGGGTGAATGCGTCCGTAAGTAAATTGGCTTTGGAGAGCCAATCTGTAACCCATCTTTTCACCATTCACCTCAGCAACAGCTAAGGCAGCAAAGTCACTTATGGTCACTGATAGACTGGATCTCTTTGGTTAGAGTGAAGAATCTCCAGATCGCCAGACACACAGTCTTCAAGGTCATCAGTCTCTTGGACTCCATCCTGTACTGTATCCATCCAGAGGATAGAAAGGGCAACTCAACCCAGGATCTGAGAGGCACCCCATCTGGAACCACTTCTTTCAAAAGAAGGGGGCAGGGAGGCCCAGGGGAAACCACAGTTGTTGTTCTAGAGGATGTGCCATCTGCAGAAGAAGCAGACACCTGCGGGAGCCCTCCATGAAGCAAGGACAGACAAAGTCCCACTGCACAAGATGAGGGAGACTACCCTTGGTGAGCGGCTCAGGAGGTTGGAATTCCGCCAAAAGGGACCTCACCAGGAAGTGCCCCCAGGACACTTGCTCCTGAAGCAGGGCAGTCATTCCACCAAGGGAGGCTAGGAGACCTAGGGCTCTCTCTGGGTTGGGGGTAGAGTGGTAGATGCACTTTCTTCACATTTAGGGTCTCCCTGATCTACCTTTCCTGGATGGCTTTCACACACACACACACACACACACCTAGAAAAGGACCCTGCATGGTGAAAGCTGGGCCGCTGCACGGACCCAATGAGATTACTTCACTCTACCTAACTCAGGCACTTTTTATAAAGTCTTTCCCCGCAACCCTCTCTTGCTGAAACACCAGCCTCTTCCCATCCTACCTTGACACTGGAATCCCTGCTTCCCGAAGCCCCTGCAAAAATAAAAAGAGGCTTGTCAGCCCAAGGGGTCCCACCACGGCTGATCTAACAGTGGAGTGGCCTCCAGTCACAGGCAGGGGCAGGGGGGTCTCCTATTTGGCACAGGCACGAGGAGGATAACCAGGGTATTTACACCCTCTCCTGTCACCCCGGCACAAGAGAAAAAAAGTACCCTCTTGATGGAGGGATGCATTTCAGTCCAAATGGGGTGGGGAGGCAGACTAGAGATCCATGGATCTCTACCCACGGAGCACCCTCGGGGCAAGAGAAAAAGACTCATCCAAAGAAAAGACATGAGTGTGGGAGGGGGGGCTGCTCCCCTAGACCCTGTGAAGGGGAAAAGGACACCCCAGGGTGGCGGGGTTGTGGGGAGAAGGGGACCCGTAGAGATGCCAGGGTGACAAGAGACAGAGAGTAGTGCAAAGAGAACCCAGGCCCTGGGGAGGGAAGAGGCGCAAGAGAAAACGCAGGGCAACTCCGGTGTCTTGGGGATCCCGGGATGAGGGGAAGCAGGGGTGGGGGGGGAGGGCTGCCCTCTGGGGAGATGGTCAAAGCCCCGCTCCGGGGGTGAACGAGGCGCCCCGAGTCCGGAAGAAGGCAGAGGTCGGGAAGCCCCAGGCGAGAAGGCACCGGGCGGCGGCCCGCGCTCGGGGCCGGGGAGGGGGAGCGGTGCGGGGGCGCTCCGGGGCGGAGGAGCGCGGGGCACCCCCGAGGGGAGCCCGGCAGGTGCCCCGGGCTGGGGCGCCAAGCTGCGCATCCTCACCAGATGAAGGTCGGTGCAGTGGCTGCAGAAGGTGGGCTGCTTGAAGAAGCGGGCGGTGAATTTGTGGTTCTTCACCTCGTGCACGTTCTTTTGCCGGAGGGCACCTTTGCGGGCGAAGCGCACCGTGCTCTCCTCGCCCTCGCTCGGCGGCGCCGGGTCAGCCATCTTGCGCGCGAGAGACCAGACACGGAGGAGAGGAATCGGGCCCCCGGGGGGAGAGGGAGGGAGAGCTGCGAGGGATGCGAGGGGGGCGGAGGGGGCCCGCAAGGCAACGGCAGAGGAGGAGGCGCGGCGGCCGGCTACTGGCTGCTTGGCTGCGGCTGCTGCGGCTGCTGCTTGCAGCCCCGGGCCGCGGGCGCTTCCCCTGCGCCGGCCTGCGCGCGCGCGCGCCCCGAAGCCGGGCTGTCACACACCCAGCTGCCGCCGCCGCCGCCGCCGCCGCCACCTCCACTGCCGCGGGTCCAGCTGCGCCGGGCACCGCTGGCCCCAGCTGCGGGGGAGGGAGGGCGGAGCCCCGTCGACGCCCCGCCTTCCTCATTTGCATCGCGCTCCAAGCCCCGCCCCGCGCCGCCAGCCGCTTATAGAGTGGCACCGCCCCCATCCCGGGTGGCCGAGGGCTGCCAGGTTCCCGTGTGGGGTTCTGGCGCCGCAGCGCTGCAGCGGCGCGGGTTCCGCAGGCTGCAGACCTGGCTCTCGGCCCTGAGGGTGGAATGGGGAGGGGGTGCACAAAAGGGGGTGAGCTCCTCACATACCACCACCACCCTCACACCCATCCCGCGAGGTCCCCAAGCCAAAGGACTCCTGCAGGCCTGAATCCACCCGGGCTCTGCAGACCCACTGGTACCCAGAGCCCCTCCATCCATCCCATCCTAGAAGGATGGACTGTCACTCATGCGGCCACACACACACACACACACACACACACACACACACACACCACACACACACACACACCGTCCTGCAGAGGCAATCTTTACATCTCATCTAACTCCATCATGATGGTGGATTGGGGGCTTTGCTTGCCAGCACTCTCTCTCCACAAAAGAGACACAGCTTCCCTGACTGTGGAATGGGGCTAATAAGAAAGAGGACGAAATTTCACTCACTTCAGTCGCGTTGTCACGAATCCTGGGCATATCTGTACACCATCTTTTTTATAAAAAAAAAATGTTTTTTAATGTAGTTTAGACAGGCATCCGTGGCTCGTGTTTGTAATCCTCGCTACAAAGAAGATTGAGATCTGAGGATGGAGGTTGGAAGCCAGCCTGGACAGATAAGTCTATATGACTCTTATCTCCGACTAACCAGCAAAAGCCAGAAGTAGAGGTGTGGCTCAAGTGGTAAAGAACCAATCTTGAGCAAAACAAAAAAAAGTTCAGGGACATTGCCCAGGCCTTGAATTCAAGCTTCAGAACTGGAACACACACACACACACACCACACACACACACACACACACACACACACACACAATCTGCTTTGAGCTGAATTTAAATAACAAGAGGTATCTGTAATTGCGAAATTCCCTCTGCACACAACTGAGTAGAACTGGAGGCCTTCCTTTGCTAAAGAAGGTGAAGAAATGGTAAAGAGATCCCGCTGGGATCCTCCTTCATGCACTGGTAACATATTGAGGGCAGTAATTGTCCCAAGGATGCCTCAATGTTCTTTAAGGCCCTAGCATCTACACTCTCTCACCCCCGCTTACCCTCCTCCTCTCTGGCAGGGAGGAGAGAAGCCCTTAACGGATACCTTCAGAGCTCCTAGAAACTGTGACATGTCATGCTCTTGTGTGACACCCCCTAAGTGCCTAGTAAATGCAGATAGAGTGAGTGGATAAAGACTTAAGGCCCAGCACTCTTTCATCTCTACCCATAGCCAGTGTGCAGTCAAACAATTAAGTATCCTTGGTAGTTGGTGGCTCATGCTTGTAATCCTAGCTACTTGGGAGGCTCAGATCTGAGGATCAAGGTTCATAAGCCAGCCTGGGCAGCAAAAGCTGGGAGACAGCACCTGGAGGTTGAATTCAAACCCCAGTAACAGTATCAGTATGAGGAAGAGGAGGAGGAGGAGGAGGAGGAGGAGGAGGAGGAGGAGGAGGAGGAGGAGGAGGAGGGGGAGGGGGAGGAGAAGGAGAAGAAGAGGAGAAAGAAGAGGAGGAGGAGGAGGAAGAGGAAGGAGAAAGAGAAGAAGAAGGAGGAGGAGGAGGAGAAGGAGGAGAAGAAGAAGAAGGAGAAGGAGAAGAAAGAGAAGGAGAAGGAGAAAGAGAAGAAGAGGAGAAAGAAGAAGAGGAAGAGGAGGAGGAGGAGGAAGAAGAAGAAACCAAATTAACTCATTCTCTCTTATAGATTTGGGGCCCGGGCTGGCTGGCTTTTCTAGTCTTCATGAGACACCTCTGTTATTCTTAGAGTCATTTCCCCCTTCATTTACTTCAATTAGCCCTAATGAGCTTTCTGTCACTCACCATAAGTGTTTAAAACACCATTCTTATGAAGAGATGCTCCGCCTCATTCATAAGAAGATAAATGAACATTAAAGTTACACTGAGATACCATTGATCACTTTTCAGATGAGCAAAGGAAAGCAAACAGTAAAGCTTGACAATTTTGTTGCTGGGGGCTGTGAGGAAGGGAGCCTGGCCCACCCAACAACCCAGTGAGAGTGGGAAAGCTCTTAGTTCCTGCATGGGGCAGACAAGCTAACACCACCTCTTTCAGCCTGGATAGGGTACTTCCCTTTCAACCTCAATTCTGGGAGATTATGCTATACAGGCATGCTACCAGTGGGGGAAGTGGTGGTCGTCTAGATATGAGGTCGTTTGTTAGCGTATCATTTAGTGGTGAAATAATTTATCTGTGTGATCACTAGATGTCTTTCTAAGGGACCAGACACAACTGTTACAATTAGAAAATGTTCTACATTCTGATATGAAAAGAACTCAGAAGGGGGGGGGAGGATCAGGAATTGCTGAGTGCTGGTAGCTCATTCCTGTAATCCCAGCTATGCAGGAGGTTGAGATCTATGGATCATGGTTTGAAGCCAACCAAGGCAGGAAAGGCTGTGAGACACTTATCTCCCATTAACCAACAAGCAGCCAGGAGTATAGCTGTGGCTCAAGTGATAGAGCACCAGCCTTGAGCAAAAGAGCTCAGGGCCAGTGCCCAGGCCCTGAATTCAAGCCCCAGGACTGGCGCAAGCAGGCATACACATGCACACACACACACACACACACACACACACACACACACACAGAAAGAGAGAAAGAATCAAGCCCAGAGTAGTGTACACAGTGTTCCACCTCTTGTATAAAAAGGAAACAAGAATATTCCTAGTATCTTGTATTTAATTAAATATAATGAAAGAAGAGAACATGAAAAAAGAACTAATAAACACGCAATTATGTTTGCTTCTAATGGATGGAGGTAAAAGCTGGGATGGGAGGGGCAGTTCTCATTGATAACCTTTTGTATCATTTTGATATTTGAAAATGTGAATGTGAGCTGAGTTCTAGTGGTTCAGGCCTATCATCCTAGCTCCTCAGGGGGGCTGAGACCTGGAGGATCTCAGTTCAGAGTCAGCCAGAGACAGAAAAGTCCTCAAGAGGGGCCAGGAGTTTGGCCCAGTGGTAAGAGTGCTTGCCTAGCATGCATGAAGACCTGGGTTCAATTCCTCAGTATCACATACAGAGAAAAAGCCAGAAATGGTGCTGTGGCTTCAGTGGTAGAACTCTAGCCTTGAAAAAGTCCAAAGATAGTGCTCAGACCCTGAATTCAAAAAAAAAAAGTCCTCAAGATTCTACCTTCAATTAAAAAAAAAAATCTGGGCTGGTGGAGCAGCACAGTGATAGATATGAACAAGAAAGTTGAAGAATGAGGAGAGGAGGCCCTGAGTTCAAGACCGGTTACTAGAAAGAAAGGAAAAAGTGAATGCATGTAAAAAATAAACTCATTAAAATAGGATCTCACTCTATTCTTTGCCCTTAGCTGAAGAATTTAGGACAGTAAGAAAATATGCCTTCAATATTTGTTTGACAACTTTTGTTTAGAACATATTGTTTGAAAACAACATTGTTGTTTAATAGCAATGTTTAAAAACTTATATCGGGCACTGGTGGCTCACACCTGTAATCAATCCTAGCTACTCAGGAGGCTGAGATCTGAGGATCTTAGTTCAAAGCCAACCCCATCACCTAAGTCCATGAGACTCTTATCTCCAATCAACCACCAGAAATCCAGAAGTATCACTGTGGCTCAAGTGGTAAATACTTGCTTTAGCTGAAGAGCTCAGTGACCGTACCCAGACCCAGAGTTCAAGCTGCACAACCGACAAAAATAAAATAAAATAGCCTATATGCACACCCAATTAAACACTGAAAATAAACTTTAGTTTTGGTGAAAAAAATAATTAATTAATTAATTAAAATAAAAAACCTTACACACACAAAGCTAAATGATGGTGGCTCACGCCTGTAATCCTTGTTGCTCAGGAGGCTAAGATCTGAGGATCAAGATTCAAAGCCAGACTGGGGAAGAAAACTCTGAGAAATCAATGTCTCTTTTGTTATAGCCGCTTGAGCTGACTAAGACAGTGGGTAAGTATAGAGACAATGAGTTACAGTATATGGGCAATGATCAAGTCAGTCCAGGATTCTAAAGTGTGACAGGTAAAGGGCCCCATAATCAAGCTCCAGAATACAGTCAGCATTTCTTAGAGGCAAGGACGGGACTTTTAGATTCCACTCAGTGACATCCCACAGCGTGAAAAGCCATTCTCTCTCACAGAGGGAAGACTGCGGTAGTAGTTGTAGCCATATTTCTATTACAATAGTGAGAGTCATTGAAACACTTGGGGGCTGTGTTCTAAAGTTGCTGTGTGCATTTGTTCATATACTCCTACTTGGTGCCTAATTTAACTCTACTCTTCACACACTTGCACACAAAAAAGAATGGCTCAGCCTCTCTCTCACTTCTCCCTGATCCAGATAATCTGATCCTATTATGGTTTTGTTCTTGTTGGGCCAGTGAGAATAACCATGATTTCTACCCTAGGGTGTGTATGTGTCCTCGGGCTTGAACCAGGGCCTAGGTGCTGTCCCTGAGCTTTTTGTCCTCAAGTCTTAGAGCTCTACCACTTGATCCACAACTCTGGCTTTTGGGGTAATTCATTGGAGAAAGAGTTTCACAGACTTTCCTGCCCAGGCTGGCTTTGAACCACAATGCTTAGATCTCTACCTCCTGAGTAGCTAGGATTACAGGTGTGAGCCACCAGCACCCATTAACTGTTTTTCATTTGTGAAGCGACTGGTTGGTAAAATGTTTTCCAGGTTCTCTACCCTGGAAGGTATACATAAGGTAGTCATTTAAATGAACATCGCATAAGCAGACACTCAAATAAACATGGACTCAGTTGACTCAGTTTCCTAAATGGTCAAAGCTTGACAAGACCAGCAGAACACAAACAACTTTCTTTCTTTCTTTCTTTCTTTCTTTCTTTCTTTCTTTCTTTCTTTCTTTCTTTCTTTCTTTCTTTCTTTTTTCATCAGTTGTGAGGCTTGAACTCAGGACCTAGGTGCTGTTCCTAAACTCTTTTTATTCAAGACTGTTACTCTATCTCTTTGAGCCAGAGCTTCACTTCCAGTTTTCTGGTGATTCATTGGAAATAGGGCTCTCACAGACTTTCCTGTCCTAAGTGGCTTTGAACCACGACTCTCAGATCCCAGCCTCCTGAGTAGCTAAGATTACAGGTGTGAGCTACCAGCTCCCAGCCACAAGAAATTATTTTGATAGAATAAAGTCTTTCCTATAAGCCAGTTTCTTGCAAATGTTGCTAAGAGCAGAACAATGTCCTGCAGACAGAATTAGTTGTTAGTTCCACATTACTATTGAATCTTGACTTCAGAAAAATCCTTTAGATAACCTTTATGAAATTGAACTTATACAACATTGTTTTTACCACCAATAAAATATTCTCAGAATCACAAAACATAGACTTTCTTATGACCCAACCATACCACTCCTATACATCTACCCTGATCATCATAAGCCAGAATATGATAAAGACACCTGCATAGCCATGTTCACTGCTGCATTATTCACAATAGCCAAGACACAGAAACAGCCCAGATGCCCCACAATAGATGAGTGGATCCATAAAATATGGTACCTATACACAATGGAATTTTACACAGCCATTAGAAAGAATAAAATCATGGCATTTGCAAGGAAATGAATAAAACTAGAACAAATTGAGTTAAATGAGGTAAAGCCAAGCTCAGAGAGACAAATGGCGTATGTTCTCTCTGATATATGGAAGTTAGATCTAAAACTCACTGGGACATGACGAATTATACAGGATTCTAGATACTCACACACAATGAGACCAAAATAAGAAATTCTTAGGAGAGAAACCCAAGGTCACAATGCCTATATGTCTCTTCATAGTTATACAAATTTTATGTGTGTATACATACTATTTATGTATACATGTAGAGTGCTATACATACTATATATGTATGCATATATATCTATGTGTGTGAATAATATATACATATATATCAGACTCTAAGATATGGAACCAAGAGATCTCTTTTTCTTTTAGATTTTAATTCTTGATGATTCTGTCTTCTTTACCAATATATGGTATATTCACACGTGTATCTTCAGAGGGTGGGTGGAGGACGGCACAGAACTCCAGGGAAAAGGGTGAAAAAGTACAGGGGTGGAGCTCAGTGGACACTAATGGAAGTGAATTACACAGCTCGTGGGTGGGAACAGGAGGGAGGGACTGGGAGAGAGGGAGGAAGGGACGACACTGTACAAAAGGAAATGCACTCATTACCTGATTCGTGTCATTGTCATCCCTCCGTACATCATCTCTACAAGGGCAATAAAGTAAATCAGTTTAAAAAGATATTCTCCATACCAAGGAAGAAAACCTAATCTGAAACTATTTCTCCATGCAATAGCCATGTAAAACACAATTTGTGCATAGACACGTGTGCTGTAAAGGAGAGCTGAATACAAAGTATACTTACGATAGGATGAAAAAGATTATGATCCTTTATCTCAAATAAAGCAGATATGAAGATCTCTTCTGCTCCTTGAATTTAAAAATGGTCCTATTTCCCTTTGTCAGAGTCTGAGAGTTCTGGGAAATGTTAGACGTGATGGAGATAAGATAACCAAATTTTTTTCTTCCAAGAGTAACAACAGTGTCCACATCATAACTTCATAATAGCAGTTTAAGAACCAATCTAGAGGTATGCACACACATAATACATAGTCACAAAAAGTGTTATCTGAGGTTTGACAAGACCAAGGCTGCAGGGGAAAAGGGAAAAAAAAAAGAGTTCCAAAATGAAAATCAGTTATAACAATTAACTCAACTATTTCCTGGAATTCCCAGGGACAAATGAGATTGTTTCCCTATGCTTGTTAGACTATAGCCAATACAATACTCTAGAGTAGTCTGAGACACAACTCTTAGCCCTAGGTTAATTATGAGATGGTAAAGAAGAAGATGGCACGGATGCTGTGTCTGCCCTACTCATGCCATTATGGCACACGTGGTGGAGATGAATCCTTGTGGAGTTAGAACGCTGAAGGAGACAAAAAAAAAGCATCAGAGAGAGAGGGGCCACTGGCTCACCCCTGTAATCCTATCTACTCGAGAGGCTGAGATTTGAGGATCATGCTTCCTAGCCAGCTTTGAACAGGAAAGTCTGTGAGATTTTTTTTTTATCTCCACTAAGTTTTGGATAATTATCCAAAAGCAAAAAGTGAAGCTGTGGCTCAAGTGGTACAGCACTAGCATTGAGCAAAAGAACTAAGAGATAATGCTCAGGCCCTGAGATTAAGCCTCAGGACTGGTAACTCCCCCTGGCCCCCACCTCAAAAAAAAAAGAGCACTCGGAAGACCTCAAAGAAGTATCCAATAAGTAATTTATTTTAGCCCCTCTCGTGCACAAATGTGTGACCTTTCTCCTCAAGCCCCAGAATGAGGAGTATGCTGTGCAGATAGCATTCTACAACAGCAAACAGAGCCTTGGGTCCCAGCCACAGCCAGTCAGAGAACTTTCTGTCACTGACAAAATACCTGAGATAAATGGCCACAGAGGAGGAACAGGTCATTTGACCCCACTGAGTTAGACAGGACAACTTGAGAGGAAGTAGAGCAGAAAAATCTCACCTCATGGTTTCCAGAAGGAGGGAGGGAAGGGGGAGAGAGGAGGGGAGGGAGAAAATAGGAACAAGAAAAAACAAGAAAGAGGGGGAGGACAAGAAGGAAGAAGGAAAGAGGAGAATGAGAAGAAAGAAGAAGGAAGAGGGAGGAGGAAGAAAGAAGAAAGGAAGGAAGAAAGGAAGGGAGGGAGGGAGGAGAGGAGAGGAAGGAAGGAAGGAAGGAAGGAAGGAAGGAAGGAAGGAAGGAAGGAAGGAAGGAAGGAAGGAAGGGAGGGAGGGAGGGAGAGGGGAAAGGAGAAAATAGGTGTCAAGGGCAAAAATACCCCTTTGAAGCATGTGTTCCCAATGATTTATTACCTCCCACCACTCATCTCCACCTCCTAAAGTTTTCAACATCTCCTAATAGCCTACTGAATTA
>NW_028327507.1:0-41726 GCF_031878675.1 Megascapheus bottae
GCTCCATTCCCATAGCTCCACCTTGTGCACTCACCACGGGGGGGAAAATGTGTTCTGTTATCAACCCATTATACACATGAAGAAACTGAGGCAAAGAGTGACAATGGATGGGCCAAAGGTCAAGAAGAGGAACCAGAGTCAAGTGTGGCATCACATGCAAGTGACCCTAACACTCAGGAGGCTGAAGGAAGAGGATTGAAAGTTTGAGGCCACATAGCAAGACCCTCTCTCCAAAACAAAAAGGGAGAGAGCCAGGATGCACACAGGACAGTCTCAGTGTCCTGTGATCTATGCAGGAGGGGTGGGCCAACGCCCCACCTGCAGGAGTCCAGCTCCTGGCCTCAGCCACAACCCCAAACGGTAGGGCCTGGGCTAAGAACCCACATTCCAGACCTCAGTTTCTTCTTCTAGTAAATGGGGACTACACCAGCCCCGCCCATGACAGGCTTTGCTTACAAGAAAAAGCAACTGATCTGAAGAAAGAGGAGATAGGAAGCCCTGAAACTGGAGTTCTGGATGCACAGTCCTCCCCCAAAGAGCCTCAACTCCTCCTGGGGAATCCCCAACCCTGCCTTGGCCCTGGCTGAGGGTCCCCAGTGGTAGGATTGGGTGAGGGGGCAGTTCTATGGGTACCGACCCCAGGGCCTCCCTGGGTCTCTCCCCAGGAGGTCTGTCCACCAAAGGTAACAGGTCCTAGCTCTCCAGGCCCAGGCCCTGGTCTGCACCCCCACCCCACCCCAAGGGCCCTCTCCTGGTTCCCACTTCCTTATTTGGGTTTATCACACTGGGAAGAAAAGGAGAAACTTTTCCCTTCAGGCTGGCCTAGGAGAAAGGGGCTCCCCGGCACCCAGGGTTCCCAGGCCCCCCTGGCCCCGCACACCTGCTGCTCGGGCCACGCCCCCAGTCCCTCCCTCCAGCTCCCACGCCTGCCCCACCCAGCCGGAAAGGAGCCCAGCGCCTTCCAGGCCTGTGGCCTGACTGGGAAAGAACAGCCAGGCAGCTGGGGCCGCCGGGCCGCCGGGTGGAGGCCCCGGGGAGGAGGGGCCCCGGGCCGGAGGGGACGGCGTGAAAACGTGGGTGGGGCCCGGGGTCGGGATGGGGAGCTGCAGGTGGGCATCGGGACCTGTGGGAGCTCAAGGCTGTAGAACAGATGGAAAAGGGGGGTGGATTTATTGGGGTTCCAAGTCCTGAAGCTGAGGAGTGGGGAGCAAAGTTCCCTGAGATAGAGGAACTGGGGGGGCGAAGTCTCCGCTAGGGGGTGGCTTGGCTCCCACCTGGGTCAGGGCGCAGGGGCGCGGGCCGGAGCGGGACAGAAGTGATGAATGGAAGGAGACGGCTCGGCCCGCGGCGTGGGGCGGAGGGGGCCCGCGCGCCCACCCGGGACCAGGGCCGGGCTGGGGAGGCCGGCGCCTCGCGAGCGTCCGCCGAGCGGACCGGGGCCGATCGGGAGCCCAGACCCGGGCCGGCAGGGAGGGGTGGGTGAGGGCGCTGGAAAGGGGGGAGCGGGGTTTATTGGGGTTCAAAGTCTCGCGCCGAGGAGTGGAGAGGCCAAGTTACCAGAGCCGGGGGGCCGGCGCTGGGGCGGACACAGTCTTCCTGGCCGGGACAACCGAGGCGCAAGTTTCCGGGGCGCCCGGCGCCCGCCCGCCGCACTCACCTCGTCCCATTTGATGAACTTGCTCCCGCGCCGCAGGGTCTCCACCACGGTGGGCGGCTCCAGCTGCAGCGCGTGGACCCCGGGCCTGGCGCCCGCCATGGCCGCGCCGCGGACGGGCTCGGGGACCCTCGGAGCCCCGACGGGGACGGACGGCGCCGCAGCTGCCCCCGCGCGGCCCGCTCCGGCCCCCGCGGCGTCAGCGACAGCCCGCCCGCCCGCCAGTGTCCGGGACCGACCGGAGACTCGGAGCCGGCCCCGCCCCCGGCCCCGCCCCGCCGCGCCCCGCCCCGCCCCCGGCGGCGCCGCCCCTGCCCACCGCCCGCCCCGCCGGCGGCGGCGCCCCCTGGCGGCCGGGGCGGGCGCGGCAGCCGGGCTCCCCGGAGACCCGGGAGGGCGGGGAGGCGCGGGGGGGTGGGGGGGGCTGCAGGGTGGTGCGGATGGAGGCTGAGTGGGGAGGGCGGAGGTCTGGGGGCAGGGCGGGTCGGACGGGTCGCCCCCCCTCCATCCCAGTCGGGCTGCAGCTGGGTCCTCCCTCCCACAGAGCACTTAGCCCGCTCATGCCCCCCCCCCCCCCCCGCAGCCCGGCCACACTCCTCCTCCTCCTCCTCCTCCTCCTCCCTAGCCCGGGAATGCGGGGCACCTGCCACCCCGGCCCTCCAGAGCCAGCCCTCCTTCTTGTGCCGCTGACCCGGGGACCTCGGCCAGAAGCCCCGTGGGTGTCCCCAGAGGAGGGGCCCACAGCAGGTGCCCTGGAATCTTCACTCCAGCCCCTCCAGGGGAGGAGGAAGGCGCCGGGCGCTGGGGTGGGAGGGGCCTGCGGCCCCTCCCGCAGGGCTTGGCTGGGGGGGCTCCTGCCTCGGGGCCCCTGTGGGAGCCCCCCCAATCCAGAGGCGGCGGCAGCAGCAGGTTTAAAGTAGAACTCATCCAGAGGGGCCAGTCGAGTCACCTAGAAACCCAGAAAGAGTTGGAGCTGGTTCTGGGGGAGGCGGGCATCAGCCTAGAACTGCCCTATAGGCCTGTATGCCCCCGGCTCTCAGACCTCAGGGGGAAGCCTGCCTGGCACTGCCCTTCCTCGGATTCCAGGTGTGGGCTGACAGCGCAGTGACACTCCTTGCCTTTGTCTGTGGCCTTTGCCCCCGTCAGCCCCTCTCCACTGGAGGCCCAGGGAAAGGAAGGGACTTGACCAAGGTCACACAGCTTCCTGAGAGGATTATGACCCTCTTCCTGACTTCCTGCCTCCAACTCCTTGCACATCTTTCCTTGTGCTCTCATCCTCTCACACCAGGACCACCAGGACCACAACAGCGACCCCCTCGGAGAACCAGGGTCTGCCCACCCTCCCTGGGAGAACAGAACCATGGAGGATACAGGTTGCCCTCTGCTCCCTCCCATGTTTTTGAGCAGCAGAACCAGATGCTGTTGGGACTCCATCACCAGGGGCTCTTGGAGGAAGAAATAAGCACTTGGATGGGTGGTGGCTCTCCAGCCGGGGTGACTCAAAAGGAACTGTCACCATGGAGGCATCAGGGAACAAGGAAGAAAGGAAAGGGGTCAGCTCCAGAGCAGAGGACCTGAGGCCAGGGCTGAGGCAAGCAAGCCTGAATCTTGGACCCTAGGCCTTAGGCAAGAGGCCTTCACAGACCCATTAGGCCAACAACTCCTTGGAAAACAGGATGGGAGCTGATTGCTAGACCAGTGCCTCTTCTCTCCCCGCCTCCCCCCCACCCCAGCAGCCTGAGTCTCCTGAGGGCAGCGTGTACACACACACACACACACACACACACACACACACACAGCCCCTCATTATAAGCCTCCTTCCTCCTGGACACTTTCTTTACCCTGGTAATGGTGTTTCTCGGCAGGCAAGCAGTAATGGTGGAAGGCAGTTCTTCCGGCCTCTACCCTCGATTAAGAGAGCAGTGTAGGCCCAAGGGGACCCTCCCCAGGGCCCCTGCTTCAGGGAGGGAGCTGGGGCGGTCAGCCTTAGCGACTCTGGTGGGAGGGGGCCTGCCAGGGGATGGGTGGGGCTTGCAGGCCACAGCCTGAAGCTGGAAGGATGAGGAAGCAGCCCCAGGAGGACTCAGACAAGCAATCGTTAGGATACTGTGGGCGCCAGAGCACTCCCAGCCCCTAGCCACAGAGAAGTCAGGATGAAAGGCCTCATGGAAGAGGCTACGGGTAGGTGAGGGAACTTGCCCACTCCCTCTCAGCCTAGCGGGTAAAGTCACAATTTGAACCCAGACCCTCTACTCCAAGGCCAGGATGCCCTGTCAAGCAACCTTGCCTCCAAGAAGACTGGAGGCCGGCACTCCCAGGTGAGCTCCAGAGAGCCTCCTCACACTTGGACTCGCAAATGTCAGTGCTGGGACATGGTGTTCTTCCAGGCTGCAGGCCCTGCTCCCACAGTGGCTGTTAGATATTACAGGCCACTCAAACATGTCAACCTGTCACCCATGAGTATCTCCAAGACTAAAATCCAGGCTTAAGGTTCCAAAAGAGCTGTCCTACCCTGGTGGGTTGAAGCAGAGCACAGTGGAGAACTCAGACCTGGGTAAAATGACTCTCCCATCAGGCCAGGCTTGGAGCAGGAAGGAGCTGGGCTCTGGACAGGCAGAGCCTGCCTGACAGGGCTCAGCCCTACAGGGTCCTGCAGATTCATGAAAGGGAGACTGAGACTAAGACTCAGGTCTAGGAAGAAAGGGGCTTCAGTTCACATTGCACTGATCCCTGGAAACCTGTCCCCTCCTCCCCCCCCACCAGTTCCCAGAGCAAGAAGCCCACCTCACACTCCTCCATACCCCATTCTCAGGGTGTGTCTTTTCAGTCTGTGCTTTCCGATTACAGAATGAAGGAGGGAACTGGAGTTCAGGATTCCAATTTAGCTAAAACAATAGCTAATTGACCCTGGGCCAATCCCTACCCTACTCTTAACCCCACTTGTTCAGAGCTTCTCTCTTCCAGCCAAGGTAGGGGCCAGCGTTAACAGCTTCCCCACTTGAGCCACAGCACCACTTCTGGCTTTTTCTATGTATGTGGTACTGAGGAATCGAACCCAGGTCTTCGTCCATGCTGGGCAAGCACTCTTACCACTAGGCCAAACTCCCAGCCCCCATTCTTTCTTTCACTCAGTCATTTGGTTCACTAATGGAATGGGGCCTTGAGCTGTGAGTCTGGCAGTTAGGGATTCTGCAGGAGTCAGGTGATTTAATGTCTGTGGATTTGAAGAGGTAGAGGCTGATCTGGCAAATTTGGTCTGCACAGCTCTGGGGCGTAAAAGCTCTCAGTGTAGAATTGAGAGGAAGACAATAAAGGAATGAATGAGACAATTTTTTTATTTTTTATTTTTTGGTGCCCGTCCTGGGACTTTAACTCAAGGCCTGAGCACTGTCTTTGATCTTTCTCAAGGCTAAAGCTCTACTACTTGAGCCACAGCACCGCTTCTGGTTTTTTTCTATGTATGTGGTACTGAAGAATTGAACCCAGGTCTTCATGCATGCTAGGCAAGCACTGTACCGCTAGGCCAAACTCCTGGCCCTGAATGAGACAATTTAAAGATGCAGAAATCAGAACAATGGATTTGCAGACATGGCGCACTTAAGAGAGGTGTGGAGGGTAGAATCATTGTTGGGGGCAAAGCTGAGGCAGAGAGAGCCCAAGCCCCATGAAGGAACTGATGGGTGAGTGTGGCCCCAGTGAGCGTGGCCAGCAGGCTGTGCCGTACCCTAAGTGACTTTTTTTACAGCATAGCAGCTTACTCCATTTTGCGTGTGAATGCCGAAGCAGAATGACTCTACATCTTGTTTATGCAAGTAAACAACCACCATCTGTCCGGCACCAGGCAAGAGGCAGAGACCAATAAATAACTTATTTATGCAAGTAAGAGATTACTACTTATAAGCTTATCAAATTAAATCGAGAACACATGGACCCTTGGGTGCACTAAAACCGTATCCAATGCCAGCCCTGGTGGTTCATGCTTGTCAATCCTAGCTATTCAGGAGGCTGAGATCGGAGGATCAAGGTTCAAAGAAAGAAAGTCCTGCGACTCTTCACCACCAAAACGTCAGAAGTGTAGGTGTGGTTCAAGTGGTAGAGCACCTGCCGTGCGCAGAAAAACAGGCCTTGAGTTTGAGGGCTGACACTGATTCAAAAAAAAAGGAAAAAGGAGAGAGAGCGAGTTACCAGTCACAGCAGACGCAAGCAAGCACCTTACCGGGTCACGGCAGTGGCTGGGACCTGGCAGACACACTGACACACAGACCCACGGACAAGCCTTCTCCGGTCGCAAGCCCCCTCCCGGGAGCTCGGCCCGGCCCAGGACGCGGGCTCCCCCCGGACCTGGCCCGGCCAGCCCCAGCTCTGCCCGGTTCCCCGGGTGCCTGCATTGCAGCAGCTTTCCGCCCCTGCTGGGCACGGGGCCCCGGGCTCTGTGGCTTCTCCCGGGGGACCCGACCCTGGCAGTAACTGAGGTTAACTAAAAGGAGCCGCGGGCCCCGAGCGAGCGCCTGGTGAATGAGAGCCCAGGGAAGCGACGGGCGCTGCTGCGTTTATTGGGATTTGCATGGGTTCCGACGCCGCCTGCGGACACGCCGGCTCTGGACGGTGGGGTCCCGACGGTCGGAGGCTCGGGGTCAGAGGCTACTATTACCTTTCTTACCGCGGATCCAGCTTCCTCCCCGGGCAGGGTCGGGCGGGCTGCGGGCGCGAGGGCAGCGCCCAGGGCCGCCCGGAGTCGGCGCTTCCAGGCTCGGGCCAGGCGCGGCCCGGACTACATTTCCCACAATCCCCTCGCGCCGCCATCTTGGCGGCGGCGGCGGCGGCGGCGGCGGCGGCGGGTCGGTCGGGCCCGGCGAGCACCGCGGCCCGCTCCGCGCGCGCCGCTCTCCGTCTCTCCGAAGGGGTGCGGGCGGTATCCCCCCACCTCCCCCAGTGAGACCCTCCTCTTCCCGGGCGTCGGGCCCCCTGGGGGCTCCGGCTCGCCTCCCCACTCCCGCCGCGCCGGGTCCACGTGTCGGTCAGCGCGCAGAAACACGCGCGCCCCTCGCCGGCCAGCAGGGTCCCCGGTCTCCTCCCCACGCATGGGGGCCTCCGGGTCCTGTCCCAGGGAGGACGGACTTGGGGCCCGGCGGGCGCGCCAGCCCCGGGACGAGGCGCCTCGGACACCCGGGCGCGGGGCCTGGAGGTTGAGCCGGTGGAGGGCGCGGGCAGCCCGGCCGGGACCCCGCGCCCGGGGGCGGGGCGGCGGCGGCGAGGGGCGCGCGGCGGGGCTGGCCCTTTAAGGGGGTGTGGTCGGGGGCGGGGGAAGAAAGCGAGACAGAGAAAGCGCTGCGGCGGCGGCGGCGGCGGCTGGGCGGCGGCCGCGGGGGACAAAGGGCGGGCGGATCGGGGAGGGGGCGGGGCGCGGCCAGGCCAGGCCCGGGGGCTCCGCAGGCTGCAGCTGCCCCCGGGCGCCCCCGCCGCCGCCCGAGCCGTGGAGCCGCACGGAGCGGAGCGCCCGCGCGGACCCGAGCGAGCGAGCGAGCCGGCGGGGCGCGCGGCGCGGAGCCGGCGGGGCGGGCGGCGCGGAGCCGGCTGGCGGGCGGCCGGGAGGCGGCGGCGCAGGGAGGGGCCCGGCGCGCGCACGTGGCCCCGGCGGCCGCCATGGCGGACAGCGGCCCCGCGGGGGGCGCGGCGTTGGCTGCTCCGGCTCCCGGGCCGGGCAGTGGCGGCCCCGGGCCCCGCGTGTACTTCCAGAGCCCCCCGGGGGCTGCCGGTGAGGGCCCGGGCGGAGCGGACGACGAGGGCCCGGTGAGGCGGCAGGGGAAGGTCACCGTCAAGTACGACCGCAAGGAGCTGCGGAAGCGCCTCAACCTGGAGGAGTGGATCCTGGAGCAGCTCACGCGCCTCTACGACTGCCAGGTGCGCCCCCGTCCCGGCCGATCCCCCCGTCCCGGACGATCCTCCCGTCCCGGACGATCCCCCCCCCCTTCCCGGCCGATCCCCGCCCCCCCCGGCCGCAGCGGGGAGCCCCGGCCCCAGGCCGCCTGTCACCCGAGTCCACGGGCGCCGGCTTCCGCGTGCGCCCCTCTTCCCGCCCCCCAGCGTGTGCTCTTTCTCGTCGAAGCCAAGTCACTCCAGCCCCGCGGCCCCCGGCCCCGCTCCCCTCACGCCAGTACTGGGGACAAGCGTGGTGTCCTCCGGATTCTCCCCCAAGGGACAGCCTGGTGACGGGCAGGAGAGGGCTGGCCCAAGCAGGGGACGGAGTTCTGTCTCCCCCGCCTAGTGTCAGCTAGTGTAGACAGCAGCTAAAAGGCATATAGTCTGGTTGGTTAGGGTAGCTTAAGGCGGCCGTGTTATTGTTTAGTGGGGTAGCCTGGACTCCATTTTGGTGTGTAGGCAGGCTAGCCCGCGCTCTGAGATGAGGTTCTCCACCCCGTGACTCCAGGCTTGTTCACACGGTGGCTCAGGGCCCCCGGGGCGGTGGAGGGAGGAGTGGGCTTGTCCCATGCCGCCTCGCTGTCTTAGCCCTGGAGTGCTACTTGCTCCAAACTGAGGAGCTGTTCCTTAGGGGGAGGGGTGGTGGGCGCCCCCTCCTCCCCAGACCTTGGGCTCTTTGTTTCCCCTTTACCAGGCTTAGGTCCTTCCCCCCGACCCCTCACCCTTCACTTCCTCCTCACTCCCAGGAAGCTGTGACAGGTGTTTGGGGGAGGGGGCTGTGATGAGCTGGGACAGCTGGCCTTACTAGTGTGCTGTGAGATGGGGGGCCCGGATGTTGGGGAGATACATCTGCTGGGTTCACAGCCCAAGGTCCTCAGCTCTGGCTGTCTGGCACCCTGGGTGTCCACTGGCAGGGACAGGAAGCCCCCCCCTTGGGCAGTTTGCCTTGGCACAGGCTTGGTCTGTTTTCCTTCCCAGAGCAGCTGTCATCTGCTGAGCAAAGAGGGCTGGGTTGAGCCTGAGGTAGGCAGGCGGGGAGCTCAGCCCAAGAGCCCTCTGAGTACCCAGTCCTGAGGCAGGCTTTGTCACTGGATCTGTCCCCACCCTACTCCAGGAAGAGGAGATCCCAGAGCTGGAGATTGATGTGGACGAGCTCCTGGACATGGAGAGCGACGATACCCGGGCTGCCAGGGTCAAGGTGAAGGGTCTGGGTCTGGAAGCACTACTACCCTTGGAGGTGCAAGGCCTGGCCTGGAGGCGGGCCTTCTTAGTGTGGGTCAGCCAGATGTGGGATCTGGGGCCTCAGCTTCTTCTTCCAATATGTGTTGATGTTACACAAACCTGTCCCCAGGATTCTAGTTCTTTGGAGTAGGCCCCATTCTTGAAAAGTTATTGTGTACTTTTCTCCCTACCCTCACCAGGAGCTGCTGGTTGACTGTTACAAACCCACTGAGGTAGGTCATTTTCCCAGAGGCTGGGGTGAGCTGAGACCTCTTCTCCCTGTCATCTCGGGTCTGGTGTCCCTAACAGGCCCTTCCTTGTCTAGGCCTTCATCTCTGGCCTGCTGGACAAGATCCGGGGCATGCAGAAGCTGAGCACACCCCAGAAGAAGTAAGGGTCCCTGACCCGGATGAACCAGACGGTGGCTCCCACAGGACAATCGCTGTCCCCCGACCTCGTAGCAACAGCAATACCGGGGGTCCCTGCAGCCAGGCCTGGTGCCATGAGCAGGGCTCCCTGTGCCCCTGACTTAGGGGTGTTTTCCCTTGCCCCCTCAGTTTTCCACTTTTGGGGTTTTTTATTGTTATTAAACTGATGGGACTTTTTGTGTTTTTATATTGACTCTGCGGCGCGGGCCCTTTAATAAAGTTAGGATATGCCTTTGAACAGCTCACAGGTTCGGCTGGTCTTTTAGGGGGGACACACTGCTCTCCTAGTGCTGCCAGATTCACTTCTCCCCAGGTGACTTCAGGCCTTCCTGAGGGCCATGTAGTCATGGCAATGGCCCAGCACCGGCTCCCTGATGGAGCTTGTGAAGTAGCTGGGGAGCCGAGGGAAGGGTGATGCTGCTGGCAGGCTTGAACTGTCAGTCCCTACTCCCTCTGGCCAAGGGTCGCCATGCCACTGAGCCTGGACCCGAGGCTCTGCAGTCAGGAAGAGGGGAGACTAAAGCTATGGGGTTTTGGCATTTCTCTGGTGCTAGGATCAAATCCACGTACCCTTGAATGTGACGGGCAAGGGCCCTGCCACTGAGCTTTGCCACAGCCCTAAGCTGTGGTTGTAACCAAGTCTCTCAGGACCCACAAAGAACCACAGGCTCACTCTTGGGCTTGTAAGAGTTTTGTTTTTTAAACAGTCTGGTCCCTGATCCCCCCCTGCCCTCTGCAACATTGCTACAGTTCTGAACGCCGCTCGATCTTGAGAAGCTCCACTTCGAACACTAGGGTTGCTCCACCTGGAGGGAAAAGCGGGGTCAGAATGGAATCTGGGCTTTGGGGAAAGGGATGGCTAGAGTGGGTATTATGAAAAGAGGTTACCTGGGATCTTGGGAGGAGCTCCCCGCTCTCCATACCCTGTCAGAAATGCACAAAGAAGTAGTGAGCTGTGGCCACGCCCTCTCTTAGTTCAGGCACAGTTTACTGAGCCCAGGGCAAGTCGAAAGCCAGAAATAAAGCATGGGAGGGGTACCAAAGGGCTAGAAAATGACAGAAATGGGCACTATAGCACCCAAACCTGTCCTTGGGACTGGTCCCACTCTCATCTTAGAGAGCCAATGTGGCTGAGGCCTCAGTCACCTTCCTCAGACATGTCCCCAGTAGCCCCAGGGAAGGATGCTTACCTAGCTCCGATGGGATCACCAGTTTCCGCTTTTCTCCCTCACACATCCTGCAGGACAGCCAACAATGTATGCTCACCACGTGGCAACATCCCAGCTCCCAGGTCCCCTGCCCCCTCCCAGGGCTTGCCTCACACAAATCACTTCCTGGACCACAAGTGCTCATGCCCCAACCCTGCCCCCCCCCTGCCCCTTACTCACCCCAGCAGACCCTGGTCCCAGCCCTTGATGACCTGGCCAGTGCCAAGGGAGAACACAAAGGGCTGGTTCTGGGGCAAGCTGCTGTCAAACTCTGTCCCATCTTCCAGCTTCCCCTGTGGGGCCAAGAGAAGGCTAGTGAGGAGGGGTGTCACCCTTGAGCTCACTCACGCAGCTGCTCTCCCCACCAAACTGGTCCCCACAGCATTGGTGGTGGCCATTGTCCTTGAAGGGACAGAGCCTTGGGTACAGCGTCACTGCCTGCTCATGCACAGCTTGGGGAGTAAGCAGTAAAGAGTAGCCTAGAATCGTGAAAATAGGCTTAGGGGTGAAGAGGGGGCTTGTTCAAGGTCACACACCTGGTTTGGGGGAGAAGCCAAGCACCAAGGCACTTCTGGTTCCCAGAAGCTCCACCCACCCAGGAAGCTCCGCCTCTCACCGTATAGTGCATGTGCAAGACATCTCCCTTTCTCGACTTGATGGGACAGTGATCCACTCGCTTCTTGACCCCGATCTGCAGCTTCCGTTTGCCCTCTGCCCCCGCGGCTGTGACCAGGGCGCTCAGGCAGATGGACAGTAGTGTCAGGACCCAGCTCAGCCTCATGTCTCTGCAGGCACAGACCCCGACCAAACGACAGGGAGGAGGTGGGGAGGACTTGGAGAAAGGGCAGGTACCGGGAGGACGCCACCCGCACCATATCTTGCCTGCCCCTAGAGATCCCCCTGTCCCGGTCACCACCCTCTCCCCCGGGCTTCGCGGCCACACTTACCAGTCCAGGGAGAAGGGGGCTTGGCTGAGGACCCCAGCAGCGAGGGGAGGGGGTCAGGGGAGGCCACAGCAGCCAGGGCCCCGCCCCTCTGCTCGCCCCCACATCTTCCCTTTCCCTCCCTGCCGGACCCCCCATCTGAGACTCCTCAGTTTCCACCTGTCCCTTTGCGCAAAGTCCAGACCCTATCTGACTGCACAGGAGTTGCCTCGACCGAGCGGCCCCATTCGCGCCACACCCAGCTGCCCCCGGCCCAGCATACGCACACCTCCGCGGCCGGTGCAGGAGGTCGGCCCCGAGGCACCCACACGTCCCCGCTAGGCTGCTCCGGGGAGCCCCGATCTTCTGCAGGTAGCCCCCAACCCGGCTCCGTGCCTCCACCGGGGGCGCCGCCCCAACTCTGAGCCCTCGGGGGCCTCCGAGGCACCCAGATCGGCCCGGAGTCGGCCGGCCGCCGAGCCCGCTCCACCCACACCACCTCTCCAGGTGGAGTTCGCGGCCTCCCGCGTCCCCAGGCCCGGCCACCGCGGAGACCGCCCCCGCGTGGACGCCCCTGGCCATGACTCGGGCTTAGCCCTAGGCTTGGATCCTTGGCTCCGCCTTCCTGGGGGCGCGGTTCCTCTCCCGGTTCCGAAGCCACGCCCCCGACGGAACTTCGCTCCCCTTCCGGGGTTGGAGCCACGCCACTCACCGGGTGAAGCTCCGCCCCCAGGGCCTGGGCGCCGGCCCCCTCGGGCTCCAAACCCGAGGCCCCGCCTCCCACCGGCTCCAGGCCCTCCTCCAAGCGGCAGGCCCCACCCCCAGGCCTCCCTCGCCCCGCCCCTGGCCGCTCAGCCCCGCCTCCCACCGGCTCTAGGCCCTCCTCCAAGCGGCAGGCTCCGCCCCCGCGCCTCCCTCGCCCCGCCCCTAGCCGCTCAGCCCCGCCTCCCACCGGCTCCCGCTCGGAGGTCCGGGAAGCTTCCGTTCCGCGTCCCGCCCCGAGTCCCAGGGCTCCGCCCCGTGCGGCGGGAGAACCCACCCCCTGCGGCATCCCCGGACAGCTCCGATCCCAGCCCCCAATTCCCGCGTCGCTGGTCCCTCGTTTTCACGCCGAGCCCCGGCCCGCGGCTGCCCGGCCTGGGCCAGCCTGCCCTCCTACATGCGCCCCGGATCCCCCCCGGCCCGGGCTGTGGCCCCCGCTCACCTCCTCACCGCGCCCCCGGAGCCAACCCAGGTCGTGAGGCCGCCTCTGCGCAGGCGCGTTCCGGTCGCCACAGCCCGGGCCACGCCGCCCTCCCTTATTGGACCGTACGAAGCCCGCCGCTACCCGCCTCGGGCGCGGCTCCCGCCTCCCGGGCGGACACATGATCCCGTCGTCACTTCCGGCGGCGGGGTTCCTCGTGGAGGCGGGTGAAAGTGACTTCCGCCCGAGGTGACGTCCGGGGCCGGCTGCGGGGCTCCCGGAGCGGGGCCTGAGGGGCCGTCTCGTGGCGCCCCGAGCCCGCTCGGCCGGCTTGTCTGCCCGCGGCCTGAGCTCCTCCGAGAGGCCATGGTGGACCGTTGCCTGGTGTGTGACCTTGAGCCGCGACCGGCGGGCGCGGTGACCCCCACCAGCCCGGGACCCCGCGGCGCTTCCCCCGCCAAGGCCCGGCATCTCCACGGATCCTGCCGTCGGCCGATGGCAGCTGGCGGGCTACACGTGGGCCCGAGGCGCAGGCAGCTGCCCAGGGCCAGTCGGCCTTCTTGCACCTCTTTCATGTTTCCTTGGGTTCTGTGCTGGCCGTCGGGCTTGACCTCGGGACCTGGATACTATCCCTGAGCTTTTATGCTCAGCTCCCCTTCACGTCTCAGCCTCCTGAAGAGCTTAACTTGTGTCCTTCACCAATAAAGGAAGACACAGCACCGAGCTCAGAACGGAATTACAGCTCACCTTTGAGGCGCATGTCTCTGGGTGTTAAAGGACCTCAGAGTCGGCAGCTCTAGGGCCTTTACTCTCATTTCTCTTTAGACTATGTCTCCACCACCGACTAAAAAAAGTGAAGATCACCATCAGGAATTGTCTTTTTTTTCCCCTTTCTCATTAAGGCTTGACCCACTCTTGCCCTGACACCACCAACGTCACATATCCCACACCTTCTGATCCGGTCCCTCAGAGAACACCTCCACTGAGATGGCTGCTGTGGGTCATTCTCCCAGATGGTGTGCTTCAGCCCTGTGAAGTGCTGGTGTTCAAGGCTGGCCTTTGGCCCATTGCCTTGCAACTCAACACAGTGGAAGCTTCAGGGCATAAAAGTAGGCACAGAGCTTGAACAGGACAGGTCAGATTTGAGCAACCCTGAGATGAGGACTTGTTTGCCAGACTGATTCAACCAGCCACAGAACTTTGGTAGCCCTTTTCTGGAAAGGTAGGGCTAAGGGGGACAGGGTAGGTGTGGCTCTAGATCCCTATGGCAGGAAGTCAAAAACGTGGAGTACTCAAAGTGCTGCAAGTTTGCAAACACTTAAGCTTGCCTGCAGCACAATGCCCCTACTGCAGTAAAGGCATATGTATATAGGCAATCAAGTGCTAAAAGACAGGGGCAGTGAGAATTAAGGGTCACACAGGGCAGATCTGGCATCTACCTCAAAGTCATTGCTCATAACAGGCACATTTCTTGTAATAGGTGGCAGGGAGGGGAGGGGGAAACAGCAATAAGAGTTGGGGTGTGGGGGCCAGGAGTTTGGCCTAGTGGTAGAGTGCTTGCGTAGTATGCACAAAGACCTGGGTTCCATTCCTCTGTACCACATACACAGGAAAAAACCAGTAGTGGTGCTGTGGCTCAAGTGGTAGAGTTCTAGCTTTAAGAAAACCCAAGGACAGTGCTCAGGCCCTGAGCCCAAGCCCAGGACTGGCAAAAAAAAAAAGAGTTGGGGTATGATGATCTGTGGTTCTCTCTCTGCATGGGATCTGCTCTGGAGCCTCTGTGTGCCCAGCGAGGGGGAAGAAGACAAGCTCCAGGGCTAAGCAGTGACGCAGATCTCCTGCCCAAACTAGCCAGCCCAGCCAGCCTGAACAGTGACGAACAGTGACACAGGCGGTAAAGCTCCTTCCATCTTTTATCAGGGACAAGGAGGTCACAGTTTTCATACCAGAGCCCAAATGTGCAGAGGTTTGGGGTCTTTGTAGTGAGGGGACGCAAGAGCCAGTTGTTAAACTCGGTGCACAAGGTGTAGTTAAAGACTTGCGAGCACCCACTGCCCAAGCTGGAATACAGCCCTCTTTCTGCTGTCATGGCTCATCAACTCTGTTAGCTGGCAGCCTCCGGAGACAAAGGACAGACAGCAGGAGAGCACTCTGAGGGGCCCAAGTCCTGGAATAGGTTCCATCCAGGCCAAGGTTTTGAGGCTAGGCTCTTCTCCCCAGTCTCCCCTCTCTTTTCCAAATGGGGTGAAGCCTGAGGCAAGTGGCCCTGCTGAGTCTGAAAAGCAATGTGTCACTTTCGCAGCTTCCGGCACCTGTGGAAGGCAGAAAGGGATCTGTTCATGGTGGCTCAGGTCTTCTGTGTGTGCAGGGATGTGTGTGTGAGCATGCACACGCGTGTATGCGTGCTGGCACTGACGCCTGAACTCGGCCTCAAGGTCGGGGTTGGCTTGTTCACTCACAGCTGGTACTCTACCACGTCGTTCTGCTTCCACTTCTAGCTGTTTACTGGTTACCTGGAATCTGGAGTCTCACGGATGTGTCTGCCCAGGCTGGCTTGAACTAAAATTCTCAGATCTCAGCACTTGAGTAGCTAGGATTATAGGTGTGTGCCCAGCTCCCCAGCTTCTTTCGACACCCTCCCTTGTCTTCTGTAAACCCCATTTCTTTTCACGCCCTGAGAAAGCCCCCTTGGCCTGACCATCCACTGTCATCATAGGGTCACTGTGTAGCACAGCGGTGGTGAAAAGACTGCAGGCAGTCTTCTCTGACGTATTCCTGACCTCTCGAGGCCCATGCAGAGGAGCCAGCCTCAAAGGCTTCTCAGAAGGCCAGAGTTCTGCAAATCAGGAAGGCAATTCCTCAGCTCCATTCCAGGCAGATACCACTTCTTCCACAGGATGGCTCAGAGATGACACCGGGCACCCCACCTCAGCACCAGGCATGCTCTGCTGGCATCATCTCTCCCACATTCAAGTGTAAGCTGTGTTTATATGGATCTCCATGCCAACAGACACTTGGGGAAATGTTTGTTCAACTCATTGGGCAGCTTCCCTTTTCTGGCATTTCTCCCACTGGCAGGCTCACCTGGACTTGCTCCAGGACACAGCCTTGATGCCTTCCCAAACTATGGCCACCCACAAACTCCTCACCTGCACGTGTCTGGGTTGAGCTCTAAGCCCCGCCCTTGGCAACGGAGGAAGCTGCGGCGTCGGCAGCGGCAGTGGCAGGTCCGGGGATCAGGGCGCTGGCGGCGCTGGATGCAGCGTGGGCAGAGGGTCCTGGGGCTGGAGTGGGATGAGTGATGTCAGCTGGGGTGGGTGCTCCGGGGGCAGAGTCCCAGCCCGGAACAGAGCGGGGCTGGGGACGGTGGGCAGTGGCAGCCCTAGGAGGAGAAGCAACATGTCTGGGGCAGGAAGGAAAAGTCTTGCCAGGAACTGGGACCAGGGAAAATGTACAGATTTGGGAAACAGAGAACAAAGAGAAGAGCTAGTATCTGGCCTCTCTGGTGCAACCCTGGGCCCATCCACACCTTGCATCTGGTTCATATCCAGGTGTCTCTACAGGAACCCAGGAAACTCACCTGTCCGGCTTCACCGCATTCTTTTTTTTTGGTCTGAAAAAGTAAGAGACAGAGACAAAAAAAAAAAAAAAAAGAGAAAAGATCAAGAGATCCACACATCCCACAGTCTTGTCCCTACCTCTGGCTCTACTCCTAGAAACCTGGCCCCCAGTGCAGTGCATCCCAAGCCCGACACCGCCCCAACTCCTGGACTCTGCAAGGCCCAGAGGTTGGGCCTGGCTGGCACCTGCATTCACATTCGCTGTGCTCTTCCAGGGACATCTCCCCCAGCTGACTGCTTGGGTACCGGATCATGAGGATCTGTGCTCGGGAGAAGAATGGGGAGACACAGTGAGGGGGGTATGGAGCAACAGGGACAGAGAGCAGGGAGTGCTCCATAAGCTACAGGAAAACAGCTCAGCTAACAGCCTTCCAGTCTCTGGGCCGACTCAGCCCTCAGAGCACCAGTGTCCCCTCAACTCACGTGTCCCCCCTGCCCTCTGGTACCTGCATTCGGACTTGGTGCTGCCCGGTGGGCACACACTCCAGGCCGTCGTCAGGGCAGCAGCCACCGCAGCGCTGCACAGTCACACAGCTGGGCACCAGTTGCTTGGCCACGGCGCCCATGAACTCTGCAGCCAGGGGCACCACCACCTCCCTGGGCTGGCAGGTGGCTCGCGCATACACGTCTATCCATGACACCACTGGGGACAGATCAGCCAGGAAGGGGTAAGCTCCCGCTGTTTCCCAAAGCTTATCCTCCCGGACCCCGCAGCTTCCCATCTGGACTCCAGTCACGTTCTTCCCACCTCGACTTGTTACTGGGTGGAAGCCATGCCCACACAAGACGAGGGACATGACATCTGGGAATGTGGCTGGTGCAGAGCTACTGTGAGCGGTTACCTTTCTTCTGGTGGCCAGTGGCGTCAGGCTGGGGGGCAGCGGCCTGCGGGAGAGAAGAGGCCTGGACCAGGGTCTGGCCGGCTGGGGTCGGGAGGAGGCCTCCGTCTCCCCGGGAGGCCGGGGGCTGGGCTTGTCCAGAGACTGCAGGTCGGCAGTGGACGGGCCGGGGACACTGAGGAAGCCCCGCCCCCGGGGGCGCCCCAGGGCGGGCGGGCAAGGGCACCTCGGGCGTGCCGGGCCCTCCGCGGGCGAGGCTCGCCGCGTGGGTCCCCGCGGCCGGCGCAGGCCACTCGCGCCTCTGCACTTCCGCCAACCTTGAGAGGGCACGGCGGGCACCGAGGGCGGGCAGGGCGGGCGGGCACCGAGGGCGGGCAGGGCGGGCGGGCGCCGAGGGCGGCGGGCAGGGCGGGCGCCGAGGGCGGCGGGCACGGCGGGCAGGGCGGGCGCCGAGGGCGGCGATCGGGCGGGCGGGCGGGCACGCACGTACCTGGGCGGGGGCCAGCTGCAGCAGCGCGGCGAGCAGCAGGCGGCGGAGCAGGGGGCCCATGGCGCCCGCGGGGGCCGCGCGCCGGGGGCGCCCGCATCGCCCTAGCCCGGCGGCGCGGGGGGCGGCGGCGGCGGCCAGAGCCCCATGGCCGGGGCCCGGGCGCGGCGGGCGGGGGCCGGGCGCAGGGCGCGGCTCCTCCGCGGCCCCCTCCCGAGCCCTGGGCGCAGGCAGCGCAGCGCAGCGCAGCGGCGGCGGCCGCCGGAGGAGCGGGGCGGGCGGGCGGCCGGCGGCGGAGGACGGCGGCGGGGACGGCGGCGGGGACGGCGGCGGGGGCGGCGGCGGGGGGCCGGGCCCGGGCTGGCGGGCGGCTCATGTGACCCACATGCGCTCCACACCGGGCGGCGGGGCGGGGGCGAGGGGGGCCGCGGGGGCGGGAGGGGAGGGGGCGCGGCGGGGCGGGGCGAGGCGCCCGGCCCCGCCCCGCCGCGGGGGAGGGGGACGCGTCCCGCCCGGGGCCCTCGGTTCCCGAAGGAGGGCGCCACGCGCGAGTCTGGGAAATCGGCTTTATTGCGGGCGGGGCGGGGAGGCGCAGTCCCGGCCGGCGGCGTGGAGGCGGCCCCCGCGGCGAAGCCCTCAGGAGCCGGGGCCCCGGGGCCTGATGTCCGGGGCCGGGGCTGGCGCGGGCCCGGGGGGCGCCGGCGGCTGGGGCCTCTGCAGCCGCTCCTGGCGGAGCAGGGCTCTTTTGGCCCTGGAAGAGAGCATGTGGGAGGTCAAGACAGGGCCGGAGCAGGAGGAGGAGGAGGAGGAGCAGGAGCAGGAGCAGAAGAAGGAGGGGCAGGAGGAGGAGGAGGGGGCAGGGCAGGGCAGGACGGGGAGCCGGGACAGCGCGGATGACACAGACCTGGCCCTGGCCCGCGTGTCGTTGTAGATGGCCGTGATGATCCGATCCTTCTCGTCCATGAAATTCCGGTGCACTTGCTCCAACTTCCTGCAGAGCGGGTGCAGCTGAGCCCAGGACTCCACCATCTGGATGGAGTCTCAGCTTCTCATCTGTGGGGACCTTAGCCTGACCACGTCTGTGGTCGGTGGGAAGGGAGCCCCGAGGCCTTGCTGGCCTGCTTGAGGGTGGTGAGCAGTTCTGGACATGGGATGCCCAAACCTGAGACTTGGAAGGGCTGTGCAGCTAATATCAGCATTACTGAGCTAGGATTAGCCTTGAGCAAAAGACAGTGCCCAGGCCCCGGGTCCAAGCCCTGTGACTAGCCAAAAAAGAAAAGAAAGAATTGGCTTTGAACGGGGACCCTCAGTAGCTAACTACAGATGTGACCCACTGGGACCTGGTTCCCGCTCTCCTGGCAGAAAAAAAACCTGGAAATGATCTTTCTGGGGTTTTGTTTTGGTTTTTGAGGGCAGCACACTTGTCTAAGTCTTCCCCAAAGGCTCCGTTTCACATAATTCTTATCTTGGAAGGCATAAGCATGCAGGCCATGGAGATCACTTGTGTCACCCACTCTCCTACCCTCTCTGTCCATCTCCTCACGGAGAACAGTGCTCACCTGAAGGCAATGTAGTGCAGGCCCATGCCCGCCAGCATGAGCAGGAGGCAGTACCCCATCACCTGCTGATTGTTTTTGTACTGCTGCTGCCTCGCCTCAGGCCCCTGTGGCCTCACATGGTGAAACTGGGCCCAGTATTGCTCATTGGGGGGTGCCCAGGAGCTACTGGAAGGCAAAAGGAAGGGCACCATGGAGCTGAAGCTCTCCTCCCAGAAGACTTGGTCAACAGGGCAGTGGAACAGGACCCCTGTACCTGTGTGTGTGGTGGGGAGATGTGGAATGGGCTGTGGTTCCTGGAGATGTTGAGGCCGATCTAAGCTGCTGGTCGTAGCTGTGACGGCTCTGCTCTCGGCTAAGCACACGGTATGCTTCGTTTAGTTCCACAAAACGGCTGTGCAGGGTAGGGTTCCCGGGATCTCGGTCTGGGTGTAACTGAGGTAGGACAGGAGTTCTCTTATCTCCTTCTCCATGTCTTTCCAGAACCCATCTGGGATGATGTCTACCCACAAGGGCTCACATTATCCCCAAAGTCCTACTTGGGTAGTGACCCTCACTCTCAGGCCTGCTCATTCCACTCCAGGAGGCCAGAAACACATATCTGCCCACTCCCCTTCCATTCTGGCTCACCCACCCAGTCCTCTGCTCTCTCCATATGCCCTGGTATATGTTTTTCAAGAACAGATAAAAAGAGTAGGTCAAGAAAACCAAGCCCAAAGCTGGGTGCTTGCTGGTGGCTTTCATCTGTAATCATAGCTACTCAGGAGGCTGAGATCCGAGGATTGAAGTTCAAAGCCAGCACAGACAGGAAAGTCCAAGAGTCTCTTATCTCCAATTAACCACACAAAAAAAAGCTGGAGGAGAGGTGTGGCTTAAGTGACAGAGTGCAAGCCTCGAGCAAAAAGAGCTAAGGATAAATACCCAGGCTCTGAGTTCTGTGTTGAGTACCAGCACAAAAGAAAAAGAAAAAGGTGGAGAGACAGAGAGAAACCCCTTCCTCCTTTGCTGTTCTCATGTACACTGAAGGAAAGGATGTGGCACCTGACAGGGACACAGGGGACTTGGGCTGCTCCCCATCAGACTCAGATTTCTGCTTCTTCCCTCCCCACCTTGGGGGCACTAGTACCTCCTTGGACTTGGTGAAGAAAGCTCTTTTAACTTCCTCAGCACTGGCACCAGGATCCACTCCCAACAGCTCATAATAGTTACTGGGACCAGACCTATGGAGACAGGCCCAAACCAGCAGGCGTTGAGGGAACCCATAGCAGCACCCCTGCCCTGCTTGTTCAACCTCCCCAGACCCTACCTTCCAACACTGGATGCTCAGGAGAGGCTCTTAGTCCCAAGACAGATGTGGCCCCAGATCACCCTTCCCTTTGGAGGGATCTCAGTACTGATTCAGATCAGAACTCAAAGTGTAGTCCTCAGACCCTTTCCCCTTTCACAAGAAAAGCCTGTTTAAAAGGGCTGGGCCAGGGCCGGGAGTTTGGCTTAGTGGTTAAAGTGCTTGCCTAGCATGCACGAAGACCTGCGTTCGATTCCTCGGTACCACATATATAGAAAAAAGCCCGAAATGGTGCTGAGGCTCAAGTGGTAGAGCTCTAGCCTTGAGAAAGTCCAAGGACAGTGCTCAGGCCCTGAGACCAAGCCCAGGACTGCCAAAAAAAAAAAAAAAAAGGACCGGGCCAGGAGTTTGGCCTAGTGGTAGAGTGCTTGCCAAGCATGCAGGAAGTCCTGGGTTCAATTCCTCAGTACCACATACACAGAAAAGGCTGGAGGTGATACTGTGGCTCAAGTGGTAGAGTGATAGCCTTGAGAAATCCCAAGGACAGTGCTCAGGCCCTGGAAAAAATAAAGGGGGGGGCAGTTTTCCTGAATTTGGGGTATAGCCCAGAGGCATATGTGACAAGTCCAACTCATAGTGCAAAAGAACAAAAAGGAAGGGGCCCAGGAGTAGAGTCTAGTGGTAGAGCGCTCACCTAGCATATACAACAGAGCCCTAGGGGTGATTCCTTGGCACTGTGGCTCAAGTGGCAGGGCACTAGCCTTGTGCAAAAAGTGTCCCAGGGGCGGTGCCCAGGCCCGGAGTTCGAGCCCCAATATAATAAATAAATACATAAACGCAGCAGATTCCCAGGCCAGGTGCGGTGCTGGTGCTTGTCGTTTCAGCTAGTAGGGAGACTGAGGCAGGCAAATCCCTTGAGCCTGGAGGCCAACCTTGCCGGGGTCTCCGGATCAGACTTTCCACCCGAGTCCACAGTCTGTCCTTGGGGTCATCTCCGAGTGTTACCCAAGAGAGGCCGGGAGAGCGGAGCAGGGGCTGGGCGGGGGCCCCGCCTGGCGCGGCCTCTGCCGGGCGCTGCACTCACCGCTGCCCGGCGGCCGCTGCGAGGGCCCGGGTGGGAGGGCGGCCGGGTGCCGGCCGGCACAGGCGCAGGGGCAGCAGGGGCCACAAGGACAGCATGGCGGCGGGCGGGCAGCTGGGGAGAGGAGGCCGCTGAGAGGGGCACCCGGGGCACCCGGAGACCCGGGGCACCCGGAGACCCGGCCGGGCCGGACCCGAGGCTCCGGACAGCGGTGTGACCCAGGGGTGGCCGCTTTTCACAGGGCCCTCGTGAACCAGACCCAGGCGCCCGGGGCCTCCCCTCCGTACCGGCGGGGCCCCGAGACCCCCTCCCCACCCCTGCTTTTGGGGGGGCGAAGGAGGAGCCAGAACCAAGCCCCGCCCCGCCCCACTCACGGATTCCGAGGTCGTCGCCATTTCCTAGGCCCACGCAGGCCCCGCCCTCCCGCTCCCATTGGCTTAGAAGTACGTGAAGACCACGCCCCTTCGGGGCGGGGCCACGCGGACGCGGTCAAGAGCCCGCCCCGCGTCCGCTGAGCTCCGCCGACGGAGGCGAGGTGCCTTTCCCAGGGCTTCCAGGAATCCTCTTAGGGTCTGGTCTCCCCCTCTCTGTCTCCTCCACACACCCAGAGCTCCCCCAGCAGCCTGCCTCCGCAGAAACAGCGGACACCAACAGGGTCGGAGAATAAAGTGCTTTATTGTCCTCAGAGCTGTGGGGACAGGTCCTGGAGGGGGGCAGGGTGTCAGGCAGGCCTTCCGTGGACCTGGTTGTAGAGGAGGATGGCGCCCTTGGCGGAGGAGCAGAGCTCAGTCCACAGCTCCGTCTCTTGCAATCGCTGCACCCTCTGCGGGAAGACAGTGAGACTCACGGGCTTCCAGCCCTGACTCCCACTAGGGCTGTGCCCAGAATTTCTTTGTACCTGTACCGGAGTCTACAGGGAACTCAACTGCCCGGCCTGTAACCCCAGCTATTCAGGAGGCTGAGGATCAAGGTTCAAAGCCAGTCAGGGCGAAGTGCAGTAGCTTTGAGACACAAAGCCAAAGGGCAGCGTCCAGGCCTTGAGGTCACGCCCCAGCTTGAGCCTACACCTACACCTGTGCCTGAAGTTCCTCCCAGCTAGTCCATCCCCACCACACACATCACCAGACTTCCCTGCAGACCTCAACCTTGGCGCCCGAGTTTGCTTCCCAGTACCTGCATCTCCACAAAGATGATTCCTGCAGACTCGTGGGCCTCAGGTCCCCCACTCAGGTAGTAGCTCCTCACCTCCTCAGAAGTGAGGCTGCACCTGAACAAGGATAGGAGGGTTGGGGGGGGCAGAGGGTTGGTAGCAGTCAACCCTTGCAGGATCCCTAAGGAATCCCAGCTTCCTCAGCCCTGCTCTTCATCCTCCCGGCTCCCCAGCATCCTGTCAACCCAGAGCCTACTCACTGGACAAAGAACTCTGCACTGGCCCGGCCGGCGCTGGTCTCATTTCTGGCAATGCCCAAGAGAAGGGGCTGGCTCAGCGTGAGCAGTGGCAGGTTCACCTGGGGCAAGGGGGATTCCACTTGTCGGTGCCACTCACCACATGACTGCCCTCCTCAACGGAGAACAGCCTGTCACACTTTACAGCACTATGACATTCTGCAGTTTAAGGACCAGTGTCACAGAATGCCTTAGGAATGTCCATTTTACAGATGGGAAAACAGCACAGAGAAATCTCTTCACCCAAGGGAAGCTGATGTAGTGACTGTCTCCCATTTACTCTTCTTTCAATAATCTTGGGAAAGGCAACATATTTATGTCTATTTCCACTGTCCAGAGGAAAACCCAAAGCTAGGCACTGGTGACTCTTGCTTGTAATCCTAGCTGCTGGAGGCTACAATTGGAGCACTGAGGTTTGAAGCAGCCCAAGGAGAGTTCAAGAGGCTTTTTTTTCCCCTCTGCTGGTCATGACACTTGAACTCAGGACCTAGGCACTGTCCCTGAACATTTTTGCTCAAGACTAGTGTTCTACCACTTTGAGCCAATTGCCATTTCCAGTTTTCTGGTGGTTAACTGGAGATAAGAATCTCCTGAGCCAGGGTTGGTCCATGCCTGCAATCAGAGCTACACAGAAGGCTGAGATCTGAGGATCAAGGTTCAAAGCCAGCTCAGATACAACAGGACCTGAGACTCTTATCTCCAATTAGCCTCTAGAAAATAGGAAGTGCGGCTTGGTTCAAGGGTAAAGCTGTAGCCTTGAGCTGAAGAGCTCAGGGACAGGTTCAGGCTGTTCAGGCTCCATGACCCACAACAACAACAAAATAATCTGGTTATGCACCTCCTATCTTGTGAATATAATGTAACCCTTCTATTATATATGGAAAAATAATAATAATCTGGACTTTCCTGCCTAGGTTGGCCTTGAAGTGAGATTCTCAGATCTCAGCTTCCTGAATGGCTAGGATTATAGGCATGAGCCTGGGTACCTCCAGTTAACCACCAAAAAAAACTAGAAGTGGAGGTATGGCCAATCTTGAATGAAAAAATGCCAAGGAATAGCAACCAGGCCCTGATTTCAAGCCATAGTACTGGCGTGTACACACACACACACACACACACACACACACACACACAGACCAGGGAAGTGAGGGTTAAATTCCAAGTTTTTTCCTCAGTAACACCCAGACTCTGCAGACCTTCTGACCAGTTTAAGACTTGTGGAGGTTGGGAGTTTGGCCTAGTGGTAGAGTGCTTGCCTAGCGTGCACAAATATAGAAAAAGCTGAAAGTGGTGCTGTGGCTCAAGTGGTAGAGCTCTAGCCTTGAAAAGAACCAAGAAGGACCATGCTCAAGCCCCAATACTGACCAAAAATAATAGCCATGCAAGTTGGCTATTATCCTAGCAACTCAGGAGGCTGAGATCTGACAATAGGATCTTGGTTCAAAGCCAGCCTGGGCAGGTACTGTGGCTCACACCTGTAATCCTAGCTAATCAGAAGGCTGAGATCTGAGGATCAGCGTTCAAAGCCAACAGGGCACAAAAGGACCTGAGACTCTTATCTCCAATTAACCTTCAGAAAACGGGAAGTGGAGCTAGGCTCAAGGGTAGGGCTGTAGTCTAGAGTTGAGCTCTGGGACAATGCCCCAGCTCAGGGGTTGGGCGGTAGTCTTGAGCTGAAGAGCTCAAGGATGGCCCTCAGACCAGTTCAAGCCCCCCCCCCCCACACACACACAAAAAGCCAGCCCAGGCACTAAAGTCTGTAAGACTAGAATCTCCAATTAATCACTAGAAAAGGGGAAGTGGGGCTGTGGCTTGAGGGGTAGGGTGGTAGCCTAGAGTCAAAGAGCTCAGGGACAACACCCAGGCCCAGAGGTAGGGTGGTAGCCTTGAGCTGTAGAGATCCAGAGTTCCAGCCCCAAGACCCACCAAAAAAAAAAAAAAAAAAAAAAAAGAAGGAAAAAAAAAAAAGACGTAGCTTTTTTTTTTTGTTGGTTATGGGGCTGGAACTCTGGGCCTGGGTGCTCTCCTTGAGCTCTTCAGCTCAAGGCTACTGTCCCACTCCTTGAGCCACAGCCCCACTTCTGGTTTTCTAGTGGTTGATTAACGGGAGATAAAAGTCTTTAGTGCTCAGGCTGGCTTTGGGTTGGCACTGAACCACAATCCAAAGATCTTAAAAAGTCTTTAGTGCCCAGGCTCGCTTTGGGCTGGCATTGAACCACAATCCAAAGATCTTAGCCTCCTGAGATCTTTGTAGCTAGATTACAGGCATGAGCCACTGCACCTAGCTGTAATTCTTTTTTTAACTGTATATATTTTTTCCTTTTCTAGGTCATGGGGATCAAACCCACTGAGCTACATCCCAGCCCAAGGCCTGTGAAATTCTAGCAAGTTCTATCCACCAGGCTACACCAGCCTCCCTTCAACTCACCTCATCACAGATCTCCTGCAGCACACTGGAGAAGAGCTCACGTACCACCAGCTCCCCAGGAAGGATCTTATGCTGGGGGGCTTCACCAGGGCACAGGACCTGAGAGAAGTCAGGCTCAGCCTCTGCCTTCCCCCTCTTCCCACCCTGTCACTTCCCTTTTTCTGGTTCTGAAGGGCCTGGGGTAGATGGGCAGGGTAAAGCATCATTGTCTTCTGCTCTCTTCCATCCCCACTATTTCCTAGCTTCCCGTAGGTCTGTTGTAGGTTGAGCATGTAGCCAGGCCTACAAGATGGCACTGAGAGTCTAGTCCCCACATAGCAGCGGTGGCAGTCCTGCAGGGACCCCTCTCAGCTCAGCTAGCACCTGCTCATGGGACACTCCTCCAGAAGGGCACTGCAGCAGGGGACAGTTGCAGGGGTGTCCTAAGCAGATTTAGAGAAATACCAGGCTTAAGGGATGAGCCCTTCAAAGTTGGGCTTAGAGCCTCAGTTCCCCACAGGTGTGTCAGACTTTGTGCTTTTGTACCCATGCTGGCATCTCACCTGAGGCTCAGGATGCCCACCAGGCACGTCCACCCGCCCCGGAGCTTCAGCCACCTGTCCAGAGCGGCGCAGGAGGACCAAAAATTCATCAGCAGTGGCCAGAGCAGCACCCACGCCCAGGGGGTCTGCCAGATAGGCTTGCTTGTCACCCCAGTCAGCCACTCCCTGCTGTCTCAGCCAGGAGGCTGAACTGGCCCAGTTGGTGCCCAGGAAGTCTCGGTAGGAAGTGAGACCGAGGCGCAGGAGTAGCTGTGGTCCTGGTGAGTCAATGGGTGCCAGAGTGGCAGAGTGAAGACGGAACTTGGGGGCATCAAAGAGCCAGGGTTGGGACTGTAGCCGAGTTTCCCAGATGGCAGTGATGGTCTTGTCCACTCCTGGCAGGAAGCGACGGTCGTATGCTGGGCTCAGCTCCACCTCTACTTGCTCCCGGGGCAGACCCCCAGGAGGGCAGAGCAGCATCAGGGACACCTCGGGGTCCATGATATGGGTAGAGAAGATCTAGGGAGGACACAGACAGGCTGTCACCCAGGGAACGCATCGCTACCCCTGGATCCCACAGCGGGTCCCCTCAGCCGCAGACCTGAGGGTACTGGCATCCCAGCCCTCTGAGCCTCCACGACCACCCTTTGGGCAGTCAGTGTCCCATCATTTCCCAGAGCCCTGAGCCCAGCTGGGGTGCACGGGACTCCGGAACCTCCCAACCGCACAGGGGCCTTGGGTTCCCCCGACGATCGTGTGCCCCTGGCCCAGCAATCCTGCCTCCCACCCGGAAGGCGCGAGGTCCCCGGAAGCGGCAGCCTCACCAGCCCTCGGGACCAACAAGCTCCGCCCCTTCCCGAACGGAAGTGCACGCCTCTTTCTCCCGCGGCTTCTCATTGGCTGGCGGAGGCGAGCCGCTCGGGTTCCGGGGCGGGTCTCCGCCCGCGGTGGCTGGTGGGCTGGTCTGAGTTCCAGCGCCGCGGTTCCTGTCGGCCGTCCCCGCCTGCGCGCGGGCCGCCCCTCCCCGGGCCGCCTGGCCTGCACCGCCGAGGTTCGGAGCGCGGAGCCAGGAGCCCAGGGCATCGTGATCTCCAGGCTGACGATGACCTCGGGCAGGGGTCGCCAGCTTTGTGTACCCCCTCCCCTCCACTTGTCCTGAGCTTTGTGACTTCCTGGGCAGGGTGGGGACATGGGAGGGGTCTTTAAAGCAGTCTCCCCACAGATCATGCCATGAGCGTCTCTGGAGAGAAGAGACAGGAAACAGCAGGGCCCAGGGGTCGACAGGCCCCCAGATCCCGGGAACAGGTGCGCCTCCCTTCACACTCAGCCCACTCGAGGGAGCACAAGGGAGGGCACTCAGCGTCCTGGCTTCCTGGTGGCTCAGGGGGGACCAATGGATCATACTGATCCTCTGATCCTGCAGACCACAGGGTGGGTAGCAGGGCAAGGTCCCCTTGGAAACCTGGCCATCTGCTGGACTCTTTCAGAACCGAGATGTGCAACTGTCCAAGGCTCTGTCCTATGTCCTCCGCCATGGAGCCTTGAAGCTGGGGCTTCCCATGGGGGCTGGTAAGTCTGTCTGTGTCCCCTCCATCATGGCTCCCTCTACTGTCTAGGAAGAAGGCCTAAAGGATGGGGGGGGGCAGGGGATGGCCCAGAGCCTTAGGTCATCATGTCCACTGGGATAGCTGCCCCTATTTGGCCCAGGCCTGGTGATATCCCTTCCAACCACGTGGCTTAGGACTATCCCAAAGGTAGGTGCTGGGGAGAGAGGTGTGAAAGCAATTTACTGAGTGTTTCCTGTAGACCAGGTACTGAGTCCTTTACCTGTGTTTTTGTTTTTGGGGTGTGTGCGTGCTGGTAGTGTGACTTGTACTTGGGGCCTTCTATTTTTCCTTAGCTCTCTTGCTCAAAGCTGATGCTCTACTACCTGAGCTATACCCCCACTTCTTGCCTTTTTTGTTTTGCCCGTCCTGGAGCTTGAACTCAGGGCCTAGGCACTGTCCTTGTGCTTTCTCAAGGCTAGTGCTCTTCCACTTGAGCCACAGCACCACTTCTGGCTTTTTCTGTTTATATGGTATTGGGGACCCAGGGCTTTGTGCATGCTAGATAAGCACTCTATCACTAGGCCACGCCCCCAGTTCCCACTTTTTGCCAGTGAATTGGAGATAAGGAACTCTTAAGATTTGTCTTCCAGGCTCGTTTTAAATCAAGATCTTCAGATCTCAGCCTTAAGAGTAGCTAGTATTGAAAGCTGGGCGGGCACAGTGGCTCACGCCTGTAATTCTAGCTACTCAGGAGGCTGAGATCTGAGGATCAAGGTTCAAAGCCAGCCCAGCACAAAAGGACTTGAGACTCTTATCTCCAATTAGTCTCTAGAAAATGGGAAATGGGGCTTGGCTCAAGGGTAGGGCAGTAGCCTTACCCTTGAGCTGAAGAGCTCAGGGACAGCACCCAGACCGAGTTCAAGCCCAATGACCCACAAAAAAAATAAAAGCATCGCTAGAGTTGGGCCGGGAGTTTGGCCTAGTGGTAGAGTGCTTGCCTAGCATGCACGAAGACCTGAGTTTGATTCTTCAGTACCACATACCTAGAAAAGCTGGAAGTGGTGCTGTGGATCAAGTGGAAGAGTGCTAGCCTTGAGGAAAGCTGAAGGACACTGCTCAGTCCCCGAGTTCAAGCCCCAGGACTGGCAAAGAAAAAAAAAAAGAGTAGTTAGGATTATAGGTGTGATTATACCTGGCTAAGTCCTTTATCTGTGTGACTCTCTTTTAAGCGCACTTTTCATGTACTAAGTAAAGGGAGACCCAGGAAGGGGGGTTGTTCTAAAAGCCCTTGGGATCTCCAGGCCCAGCCTTGGTTTGAGCCAAGGCTCAAGCAAGGCTGCTCCTATATCTGTGCCCACAGATGGCTTTGTGCCCCTGGACCACCTCCTACAGCTGCCTCAGTTCCGTGGCTTCTCAGCCGAGGACATAAAGCGCGTGGTAGAGACGAATGGGAAGCAGCGATTTGCCTTGCAGCAGGGAGATCCCAGCATTGGCCTCCTTATCCGGGCCAATCAGGGTCACTCCCTACAGGTGGGTGCCAAGGGGCCAGGTAGAGAGCCGGGTGAGGCCCGGCCCGCCCTGGGGAATCCCACTGCTGCTCATACAACCTTTTTTTTTCAGGTACCCGAGTTGGAGCTGATGCCCCTAGAGACACCACAGGCACTTCCCTTGGTGCTCGTCCATGGTACCTTCTGGAAGCACTGGCCATCCATCTTGCTTAAGGGCTTGTCATGTCAAGGAAGGACGCACATCCACTTGGCATCGGGCCTGCCTGGGGACCCTGGTGTCATCAGTGGTCAGTATCCTTTCATCTACCTCATCTCATCCCCCAGTCCCCTCATCCTAGGGCCCCATTCTGTCCAGGGGGGCTGACTGTGGCCTCCAGCCCCTAGCTCCAGTTGTCCCTGCCTGCAGGCTTGCGCTCCACCTGCGAAGTGGCTGTGTTCATCAATGGGCCACTGGCCCTGGCAGGTGAGTGTGGGCACAGCAGGGACCAACCTAGATCTCCCCCCGACCCCCCGAGGTGGGGAACGTGAGTCACATCTCTAGCTCTGTCTGCAGATGGAATCCCCTTCTTCCGCTCTGCCAATGGAGTGATCCTGACCCCAGGGAACGCTGATGGCATCCTGCTCCCCAAGTACTTCAAGGAGGCTCTGCAGCTGCGCCCCACCCGTGAGAACCACCCCTGCCCTCTGCCCCTCCCCCCGTGTGCCCGAAGCCTGTGCCCTTCTGTTCTCAGCCTTTCCTCCAGCCCCCACCCCCAGCTCGACTCACATCTCTGTTCTCTTATTTCTATCCCAGGAAAGCGTCTCTCCTTGGCCAATGACAAAGAGACAAAATGTCAGAGTGGCCCTAGCACGGCCCCAGAGGAAGAAAGATGATCCAACAATAAAATATTTATTATTAAAAAAAAAATCTAGGACTGGGGAGAGCTTGCCTAGCAAGCACAAGACCCCGAGTTCCATCCAAGTACTGCCAAACAAACAAATCTATAAAAGTCACAAGGAAAAAAAACTACTTTGAAACTGAGACTCTTCATCCTATAGCTACTCCTGCGCTCAGGGATACAGAGAGATTGGTGGGTGTCGGCCTTGACCTCTGGAGAGGGAAGACAAGGGGAAAGGGCCTCTGCATCCTTCCTAGCTAGGAGACTGCAGCGGAGTGGAGCCTGGCCAGTGCTGTGTTCTGCCAGTGACCGCAGATGAAGGTGTCCTGCTTGGCGCATGTCTGGGGGTGGGGGCAGTGAGGCCCACTGAGTGTGGGCATGGCAGGTTGTGAGCAGGGCAGGGGCAATCAGGCTATCCTTACAAGGCCTCATGGCCCCCGGTGAGCTGCAGGAAGAGGTCCTCGTCCAGCTCCTCCCCTCGGGCTCTCTCCCGGGTGGACAGGAAAATGTAACCCCCGATGTATTCATGCACGATGCGGCAGCTGGCTGACACACAGCTGAAGGCCACATTGATGTGTTCATCAAACTCGATGGCCACCTGCAGACAGACAATTCAAGTGCCCGGTGGGCAGGTGAGATGAGGGAGCGGAGCAGCCCTGCTCTGCCCTGCCCTGGTAGAGCCTGGCTGGCCAGCTGCCCGACCTGTCCATCCCCTCCCTTGGGCCCACCTGCCGGATGTCCCAGTTGACGTTCCACTGGCGCATGTTGCTGAAGCGCCAGGTCTTCACCACGTCTCCCACGGCCAAGTCGATTCGGATCAGTCGGTTGTTAGCAATGCCGAGGATCTCGTCTTTCCTGCTGCCCTTGAACCTGACCCCACAGGGAACAGCGTGAGTGAGGTGTCCAAGCTGGGAGGACCACAGCCCACCCAGACAGCAGTCACAGTACTTTAGGACCATGGATAAGGAGGGAGACAGAGCCCGTCCACGCCCAGCTCTGCAGCTCCCCAGCTGTGCCACCCTAAGCAAGCCATTTCCCTCACCTGGAAAATGGGGGTTACAGAAAGAATCACTATGAGAGCTGGGTATGGTGGTACATGTCTGTCATGCCAGCTACTGAGGAGGTGGAGGCAGGGAGCCCAGGCAAAAAGGAAGTGGCTCACATCTGTAATCCTAGCTACTCAGGAGGCTGAGATCTGAAGGTTGCGGTTCAAAGTCAGCCAGCCAGCTCAAAGCCTTCAGCTGAAGAGCTCAGAGGCAATGCTCAAGCCCAGAGTTCAAGTCCCATCACTGGGGGGAAAGGGATGGGAGGGATACTAGGTGTGTGGCCTAGTGGTAGAGTGCTCGCGTAGCATGCATGAAGCCCTGGGTTCAATTCCTCAGTGCTACATACACAGAGAAAGCCAGAGGCGGTGCTGTGGCTCAAGTGGTAGAACATTAGCCTTGAGAAAGCTCAAAGACAGTGTCGAGGCCCTGAGTTCAAGCCCTAGGACTGGCAAAAAAAAGGGGGGGAGGGGAACATGACACAATGGGTAGAATGCTTGCCTAGCTACCTAGAGACCTGTATTGGTTTGTTTGCTTTTATTTTTGCCAGTCCTAGGGCTTGAACTCAGGGTCTGGGTACTGTCCCTGAACTTTTGTGCTCAAAGCTAGTGCTCTGTCACTTTGAGCCATAACTCCATTTCTGGCTTTTTGGTGGTTAATTGGAAATAGGAGTCTCACAGACTTCCTTGCTTGGGCTGGCTATGCAATGCAGTCTCCAGATCTCAGCCTCCTGAGTAGCTGGCTGAGGCCTATGTTCAAATACCAACCAGTACTGCCCAAAACCACACAAACCATTATACAAGCATTTCACAGTATTTAACAAGTAGCCCATGGGGCTGGGAGTTTGGCCTAGTGGTAGAGTGCTTGCCTAGCATATAGGAAGACCCGGGTTCAATTCCTTGGTACCATGCACATAGAAAAAAGCTGGAAATGGTGCCTAAGCTTAAGTGGTAAAGCTCTAGCCTTGAGAAAGTCCAAGGACAGTGCTCAGGCTCTGAGCTCAAGCCCAGGACTGGCAAAACAACAACAACAACAAGTAGTCCATATCTTTTTTTTTTTTTTTGGTGGATCATGGGGCTTGAACCTGGCCCGGGCCCTGTTCCTAAGCTCTTCAGCTCAAGGCTACCACTTTACCCTTGAGCCAAGCCCCACACCCATTTTCTAGAGGTTAATTGGAGATAAGAGTCTCTGATCATTTTGTGCCTGGGCTGGCTTTGAACCTTGATCCGCAGATCTCAGCCTCCTGAGTAACTAGCATTACAGGCGTGAGCCACCACATCTGGCTTTTTTTTTTTTTTTTGTCGGTTGTGGGGCTTGAACTCTGGGCCTGGGTGCTGTCCCTCTGTCCCTGAGCTCTTCAGCTCAAGGCTACTGCCCTACCCTTTGAGCCACAGAGCCACTTCCAGTTTTCTAGTGGTTAATTGGAGATAAGAGTCTCTCAGTCTTTTGTGCCCAGGCTGGTTTTGAACTGTGATCCTCAGAACTCAGCCTCCTGAGTAGCTAGGATTACAGGTGTGAGCCACTGTGCCTGGCATCCATGTCTTTAAGTAATAATTGGGCATGTGTGTGGTTCTTGTCACCCTCATCCTCTGCCTCCCTCCTACCTTGTAGATGGGTAATGAGGGGCCCTCCCTATACCAGTCCATCCCACAGGACAGCTCAGGGAGGCCCAGATGGGGAGGCAGAGCTGGGACACACACTGGCTTTGCTGCTTTGTCTCTTGTATTAGTTGTAGGGTACAGAACGGGAGCAGGGGACAGTGTGCCTCAGGATTCCCACTGAGGATAGGGAGAGGGAGATGTTAGGGGACCTCTGGTTAGGACCCACTCTTAGGAGGTGAGCATAAAGCAACAAGCAGCGGGGAGGGCAGGGACCGGGCTTAGTGAGGCGGGACTGGGCTGCCATCATACCTAACCATGACATAGGAGATGCCAAAGTCGGGCAATGACTGCCAGGCCTGGATGAAGCGCATCTGGGCCTCCGTCAGTGACAGCTGGGCCACATTCTGGTGGGCTTCCAAGATCCGTGGTGTCAACTGCAAGGCCACACTGGTGAGGAGCTGGTGGTAACCTTCCCAGCCCCATCATCAAAAAGACAGGACACTGAGCCCCAGGAAGGGCAGTGCCCACTCGTGTGACCCTCCTTCCGACGGGAGGGACACGGTAGAAGGGAAAAGAGAGCCTGTGCTCTCCTACAGAAGGCTCTGTGGAGATCCAGGGTCAAGGCTGTGATTCCTCCTGCCCGCAGCCCCTCTGGTACCTGCTTGGCCTTGAACTTGCGCTGGAATCGAGGGGCCACAAGACCGTGAGGGTTGAGGCCCTCAGCTGAGGCGTCAGAGCCCTGGGGGTGGTTGCCAGATCCGAGGCTGCCTCCACCAGCTCGCTGTAGGTTGAGGAACGTGAGGATGTCCTGCACCTCACTGGCATAGCTGCTGTCGGCCATGGTACGGCCTTTGGCAGCCAGGCGGCAGCCAGCCATCCAGCGGGCATACTGCTGCTCCTGGAGCAGGAGAGGAGAGTGAGGCATGGGGCTGGCCCTGGGCCCCCGGCCCTGGCCCTGGGCCCCACCCTCCCCAGCCTCACATCCTGGCACCGCAGGTAGATCTCACTCATGCCTTCAGGTGAGGGGACCAGGAGTTTGATGCAGAACTTCTGGCCAGAGACGTTGACCTCGGGAACCACCTCACAGCCTGCAGGGAGAAGGAGGCGGTGGTCTCCTACACAAGAGGGGGAGGGCTGGCCCCACCAGACACCTGGGGACCAGGGAGGGATGCCTTTGTTCCCAGGCTGTCCAGGCCTCTCACCCTTGAGGTTGAGCTGCTGAATGGGGTCCCCTGGAGCCTCATCCCGACTCTTGTAGTATGACAGCGTGGTCTCTTTGAACACCACCCAGTGCTGGCGGTAGCCCTTGAGGGTCAGCTTCCGGGGCCTGGAAGGGGAGGGGCGTGGCAGGTGTGTGGACCGCCATCTCCTCTTCCCTCCTTCCCTCACCCTCCACATGGCCTCCAGACCTACCGGAAGATTCGGAGATAGTCTTTGAGTTCTGGGATGGTGGTGAGGCTGTCCTAGGGGAGGAGTGGAGTCAAACAATGCCCCCATCTTGAACCCCAAGCCAAACCCCAGACAGGAATGTCTCCTCACCAGCACATCTGTGGGGGCCGACCCCTCTAGCTTCACCTCCAGGTTGCTCAGAGCCGCGTCCAGGTCATCCAAGCCCAAGTCAGCGCTGGCTGGCTCCCCCACAGCCCCACTCTGGGTCAGCTTGTTGACGTGGTACTGGGGGGGTGAGATTGGGGAGGGGATGCTGAGTGCAAATAGCCAGCCATCATGGTGCCCCAGCCTAGGCTTCGCCTCCCCCACCCAAGGCTCTTCCTGCCAGAGCCCCTGGGACACCCAGACACCTGCAGCGCCGCAAACACCATCATCTCCTCCTCTGTGCAGTCAATCTCCTCCAGCAGCAAGTCCCAGCGAGCTTGCTCGTACAGCTGTGTCAGCCGAACGGGGTCTGTCTGCAACAGCCAGTGGCAGGGGGGAGGGGAGGCCAGGCTGGTCACATGATCCGGCCCAGACATCCAGGCTATGACCCCCACCCGGCCCACCTGCCAGTCCCTGGCTGCCCAGGCAGGCACCAGTGGGTTCCCCTTTGCTCATACACATGGCAAAACTCAATAGAAAATGGCTTTCCTGGGGCAGCTCCCTGTTCCTCAGCTACAAGTCTGATGGTGACAAAAGAGACTCAGTCAGGGAAGGCTTGTCTGAGGAGGTGGCCTGTTGAACAGAGCCCTACAGGGGACAATGGGCTACTTGAGGGAAGGGAGATAGAAGAGGAATCCAGGGAGAAAGAACATAGAAGGTAAAGGGAAAAAAGGGGGTCCCAGTTACCCAGAGAAGTGTGCCCTGTGGCTCACCCAAAACGGAGAGCAAAATCATTAAAAGGGTTAGAGTGTGGGGGGGGGGCGGGAACGGTGGCTGGGAATGTAGCTTAGTGGTAGAGTGCTTGCCTAGCAGGCACGAAGCCCTGGGTTTGATTCCTTAGTACCACATAAACAGAAAAAACCAGACGTGACGCTGTGACTCAAGTGGTAGAATGATAGCATTGAGCAAAAAACAAAAAGGAAGCTCAGGGACAGTGCCTAGACCCTGAGTTCACACCCCAGCACCAGCCAGGGGCTGGTGGCTCACACCTGTAATCCTAGCTACTCAGGAGGCTGAGATCTGAGGACCATGGTTTGAAGACAGTCCAGGCAGCAAAGTCCATGACACTTTTTTTTTTTTTTTTGCCAGTCCTCACCACCACTGCTCCTCAGATTCAGTTGCTATCCCTTCAGGGAGCCTTCCTGGGCCACAGGCTTCCTTCCCCCCTGAGCCTCAAACCCCAGGATCCCTGGCCACTGGGCTCGTCAGGCAGCCTCAGATCCAGCATCTCCCAGAGCCCCCGCCTACCTTAGGGTCCAGGTCAAAGAAGCTGTAGTACTTGAAGCGCAGCCAGAGTGTGTCTCCTGCCTTGATGTCCTGCTGCATGAGGCAGCGTGAGGAATCCAGCCATCTGAACCGTGCACAGGCAAGTGTGAGTGTCGTGGTGGTGGGGTGGGGGAGGGAGGAAGGGCCTGGAAGCCAGCTGGGGATGCAAGGAGAGCCAGGGATGATCCTCCCACCTGCTATGGAGCTGCGTCTTGTCAGCCAGGGAGCCAGACCGGGGGAGGCGCTGGAGCAAGAGCGGGTCTGGCGGTGGCTGTGGCCGGCTCAACATGTGGTAGCAGGCCTCTGTCTGCTCACTGTCTGAGAAGTGAGCTGGCATGCCTCTATACAAGGCAGGTGCCACACCTGCAGGCAGGTAGAGAGCAATCAGGTCTGTCCCCAGCTTGGGGTTCAGACCTAGCCCAAGTTTGGCCCAGTAATGCTCACCCCCAGCCAGGACGACCTTGGTCAAGTCATAGATGGCTTCCTCTGGCTCCTTCTCCTTCTTCTTCTTCTCCTTCTTCTCAGGAGCCCGCAGCAGAGACAGCTCCTCAGGGTGCCGGATGCCTGAGGGCAGTGAGGGCCCCTGAGGTCCCGCCCTGTGAGGGATCCCCCTGTGTCACCCCTCAGCACCTTGGGGTAGGCTCATAGCCTTGCCCCTTTGGGCAAAGATGAAAAATAGGACAATAAGGACCAGGGACAGTGACTAGGCCTAGGAAGGGTCAGGTCTTGGTTCTGGCAGACACTGGGGGGCTCAGGCCCACCCAGCTACTCACTGAGCAGGCGGCAGATGGCAGCTACAGACTGGAAGAGGGGCTTGGAGAAGCTGGCTCGGAGGCGCAGCGCACAGCGGTTGGGCAGCCGCAAGATGACCGGCCTGTGTTGTGGCCCAAAGAAGAGTCGAGCATCAGCCAGGATTCCATACTTGTCCAGTGTCCAGTGAGTCTGGAGCAGCCATCGTTTCTTCTGCTCCCACCAAATGGCATGGTCAGACCAGTCCCGCTTTCGATCTGGGAGAGAGTGGGAAATGGGGGTACACATTAACCTCTGCCCAGCCTGCTCCCCTATCTACCCAGACAGCACGTCCCAGTGTCATGAGACAGTAGATACCTGAACCTTGATAGTTCTTCTGGGTTCCATCTTTCCATCACTCCCTGGAAAAGCCCCTTAGCCCAGCATGTTGGTGACCCAATCTTGGTGGCCCCACTTTACACTGCCTGCGCCTAGCACCTACTCTGGTCCTCCAGTAATGTCTGGGCTGAAGCTGCCTCTTGAGGAGAGAGAGCATGTCTGTACCTCCTCAGAGCCTGGGATTTGTGCAGCAGGGAGCAGCAGGCACTGTAAACATTGACTAGTTTCTAGCTGGGTAACATCGAGCAAGGTACTTCACCTCTTTGGGCCTCGGATTGTGTGTATGTGTCGGGGAGAGAGTGTGTACTGGGTTTTGAATTCAGGGCCTTAGCTCTTTTTGCTCTAGGCTAGCACTCTACCTAGAATCACACCTCCACTTCCGGCTTTTTGCTGTTTAATTGAAGATTGAGTCTCACAGACTTTTCCTGGGTAGGCTGGCTTTGAACTACAATCCTCAGATCTCAACTTCCTAAGTAGTTAGGATTACAGGCATAAGCCATTGGTGCCTGGCTTGATCTTAAGTGGTACAGTCTCCATGGCCTTGTTGCCCAAGCAGCTGTCCTTGTTTGGGTGTTCCCCCCTCCCCGCCCTGACACACACACACTGGTAGTCCTGGTGAGACACTTGGTGATACACTAGGTGCTAGAGACTGAACTGGTGAACCAGGACACCTAATGTACTTAGGAGTGACTGGAAGTGGGAGGGTGGGGAGGCTCTCCTAACTGCAGGGATCTCAAGCTGCAGAGACTTGCCAAGAGGGGCGCCCCAGAGATGGAGTAGTAGAAGCTGGCTCTGTGTAACCATGTGCGGTGCCCAGGGACCAATCAGTCCTGAAGCCCCTGAGCCCTGGCTTAGCCCAGGTCTGACACCCTCTGCCCCCACTTCTACTTTCACAGCTTCTTCAGGGCTCTAGGCCTCTGCCGTGTGAGCAGGGACATAGCTTAGGGACAGACTTAGCCAGTCAGACTCCTTTGCTCCTGGGCTGTAGTCATGATAGGTTGGCTACATTTAGGAAGTCTGCTTCTTCCCACGTGTAGCATAGGACCCAAATTCTTTTTTTTTTTTTTTCTCCAGTCCTGGGCTTGAGCTCAGGGCCTGAGCACTGTCCTTGGGCTTTCTCAAGGCTAGAGCTCTACCACTTGAGCCTCAGCACCATTTCTGGCTTTTTTCTATGTATGTGGTACCAAGGAATTGAATCTGGATCTCTGTGCATGCTAGGCAAGCGCTCTACCACTAGGCCAAACTCTCTGCCCTAGGACCTAAATGCTTGACCAAACTCTTCAGGCCTGCCTTCTGGCCCTCGCTATCAAATTATGCCTGCCATCCTCCCAGGAAGTGGCAGCCTCCACTGCGGCAGGAAAGGATGAGAAGCCCCCCTATCACTGCTCCCGTATCTCCACCAGTGACACCACAGGCAGCCGTGGTGCTGTAACTTCCTGTGGGGGCAGGGCAGGGCCTTCCTACCCCAGGCCTGTCACCAGCCTGTGGGCTTTGCCCAGGAGGAAGTGTGGGAGCAAACCTCAATCCCTCAGGCCTCCCTAGCCTTCGCCTCGGTCTCAGGAGTCTGACCCAGGTCTTGGCTGACCCTGGCAAGGGGTCCTCTTTCGCCGGTACAAGTGGGTGGATGGAGGAGCGAGTTCTGGCTGCTCTTTGGGGAACCAGAAGCAGAACCACTAGTGGGAGGGAGGGGAAGTTGAGGAAAGGTCTTTTTTGGAACTGAATGATTAAGTTGATGACTGAGTCACTGTGACACAGTACGGTCAGCTGCATAGCAGCAGTGGCCCGGAAGTGCCCAGGTTACCCGTTAGTCACAGCGCCATGTGCAGTGTGGACTTACTGATCTCTTCCACGATCTTCAGCAGCACCCCTCCGATGTGTGATTCTCCCGTGACCCGGAGGGTCACTGACTGGGACTCAGGGTCTTCCTCGCCCACGAATACCCGTAGCTCCCAAGATGAGTCGATGTAGTCCCCTGAGGCTGTCTTCATCCCCGCCATGGCGGCTTCTGCTGGGAGGGAGGAGGCAGGGGCTGCAGCCTGGTGGTTTGAACAGGAGCTCCAAGGTGCCTGGGCAGGTGGCTGGCAAAGAGCAAGCCTGTGAACAAAGTGGCATCGTAGTAACTGGAGCCAACCACAGACCCTCCCCGTGGGGGTGCTTGTGAAGGCCTCCTGGGAGACCATGCTGTCTAGCTTGCTCCCACCTGCTCCAAGCCAAAGCTCAGCCCAACCCCAGGAAGCAAGCATTATCCAGTCAGCAGCTTTGCCCAGAGCCACCCTAGCAGGGTGCACTGAACTCCCCACAGAGCGTGCCGTCCAGGACCACCTCAACACTGATGCTAACAGAAGCCCAAGGGAAGAATGGCTACCTCCCGCAGAGAGAAGTCAGGCTGGGCTGGGGCTGCAGGGGGCCCAGGAAAGGAGTCCTAATGCCTGGCTTGCGCTTACCTTGCCTGCAAGGAGCAGGGGCTGCAGGTGGTGTTGGAGGGCCACCAGGCCTGGCCTTGGTCCACTGCTCTCAGCGACTCCTCCCGAGCTGTCCTTATCGCACAGGGTAGGGAGGAGCGGCCCCGCCCCGGGGGCGGGCTGGTGCTGGGTTCAGGAAGCTCTGCCAGTGCAGAGGGAGGGCTTTGCCTCCCCCTCCCTTGACCCCAGTGCACAGGAAGTGAGAGATCCAACAGCACAAAGATGTCCCCAATTCAAATGTGAGGGATGGATTGCCTCCATAGGAAGCATCTCCTACCCCCAGGGCCTCAGGACATCCAGTCAGGACCTGGGACTCAGAGCAGCTGCCAGCTGGGGATGGACTGATTTCAGTCCCTTTGGAACTGTGTCAGACCGGCTCAAACCCCAGCTGTCCTATTGATCAGCACCCCCAACCCCCCCAGACCCTTCCAAGGGAATTAAACTAGCTTTTGGGGCATTTTGTGTATATTTGTGTCAGTACTGGGGGGTTTGCATGCTTTTTTGTGTGTTTGCTGGTCTTAGGGCTTTAACTCAAGGCCTGGGCATTCAAGGTTAGTGTTCTACTTCCACTTTTTTTTGGGGGGAGGGGCTGGTGTGGTGGTGATGGCTTCAAACTGTTCCTCAGATCTTAGCCTCCTGAGTAGCTCAGTGAGCAGCACACAGCCACGAGTTGCTTTTCTGGTGATTAAATGGAGGTAAGTTTCATGGACTTTGATGCTCCAGTTGGCTTTGAACAGCGATCCTCACATCTCAAGACTAAGGAAGCTACGATTATGAGACAGGTTTTTGTTTTTCTTTTTTTGCCAGTTCTGGAGCTTGAACTCAGGGCCTGAGCACAGTCCCTGAGATTTCTCAAGGCGGCGCTCTCCCACTTGAGCCACAGCACATCATTTCCAGCTTTTTCTGTGTGTGTGGTAATGAGGAATGGAACCCAGGGCTTTGTGCATTACTCGACAAGCACTTGGCCACTAGGCCAAACTCCCGGCCCCTATAAAATGTTTAAAAATTTTCCTACCCCAATTTTTTTTCCCAGAGCTGAAATTCTCCCCCGACCATTTCATAGCCTTCTGTTCCTCCCACTTCTGGGTGGCCCAAAGCTTTCCTGCACCAGGACACAAACTTCAGAACAAGGCCAGTTTATCAATAGCTAAGTAGAAATCCAATCTTCTCACTACGTTAACTTGGGCCGCGTGCAGGGGTGCAAGTTGCAGTGGCAGTCCCTAGTGGAGGCCAGGCTATGCCCCCAGGGGAAAAGTAATTATGTAAACCTGGGGTGGCAGGAAGTAAAGCCTGCTGCTGGCCTCAGCATCTTGCTTGCCAGGGACAGGCCCTGTGGGAGCAAAGGCGGAAGCTCAGCACTACCCACAAGCTTCCTCAGCCACAAGGGCTTTGGGATAGGCTCACTGCAGACACAAAGCTGAACACTCAAGACGGCACCAAGCGAAACTGAAGATTTTAAGATCTCTCTCCTACACACCCAAGTCATAGTAACCATTCTTTGTGTGTGTGAATCCTAGGGCTTGAATTCACGATCTGGGCACTATTGCTGAGCTTGTGTGTTTAAGGTCGGCACTCTTATCATTTGAACCACAGCTCTACTTCTAGTTTTTTGGAAGTTTATTGGAGAGAAGTCTCATGGACTTTTCTTTCCCAGGCTGGCTTTGAACCGTAATCCTCAAATCTCAGCCTCCTGCCTAGGATTACAGGTGTGAGCCACCAGCGTCCAGTGCCCTTCTGATCCATTTTGACTGAGTTGGATCCATGTCAGAAATCTAGATGGTTTGATTACAGAGAATTAACAGCATGGCACCACATAGAGCTGACCCTGGGTAACAGTAACTGAAGATCCCCACGACAAATGGGTAACAGCACCACCTAGTGGCTCCCTTTGCCAAGCCAGGGGACCAGGGGGCCTTACATCCAAGCTAGAAGCATCCCAGGTTTCCCCATCTCTCCCCATCCATCCCGAGCGAGCAAGTTTTAGGAGTCAGGCAGTCACTCAAAGCCACATGTAACCACGCCCGACTGGCTTGTTTATTGGAGAAAGGGACGTGGAGTAACAATGTAAAGACAGCTGGGACGCTAGGTAGGGAAGAACACCCTCCCCTCCCCACGTGTGCCCACTGCCCCAAATAAAAAATAACCAACTATGAGGGAGCAGCCGAGACAGTGACCCAGGGCAGGGGAAGAGACACGAACTCAAGGGCAGCAGAAAAGAGACCATGCGTGTGCTGGGCGGGCCCGAGGCGGCAGCTGGATGAGTCTGTGTCTTCGGCGTAGGCATGTATAAATATAAAGATAAGCCGTCTTTCTCCCCCTCTCCCTCTGCTCTTGCACGGATTGCCGCCATCCCAGCTCTCATCTTCCACAGGAGGGTGAAGGGGACGAGCAAGTCATCACCGAATTGCGATGAGACCCACGTCCATCAACTTCTGGATCTTCTGGGCTATCACAGGGTTCTTTAAGTGTCTAAAAAATAAAAGGCAAAATTGTTTCAAGTGAGACTTGACTTCAACAAAGGATTCCCTGCTGAAGGCTTCACACGTAGTGAGATAACTAAAATATGCATCTATTTGGTCTGCAAAGCAAGTGCCCTACCCTAGTTAAAATACCAAGGAGTTCCCTGTGAAGGCACTAGAGTTCCGGAAGGTGGTGGGCATAGTTTATAGGCAGAACTTTTTCATCTCTACATGCAGGAAAAACACACTAGTCCTAACCAGGTGCCTGCTTACAGAGATGTAAGCCAAGGCCAATTTATTTGTAAGCAAACTTGGCCTTTTAGTAACCAGGCAGATGAAGCCCTTCCCCTTCTAGTTGTAAGACTACCTGGACCAATCAATCACACCGGCTCCCATCTGCAAGCTCCCCCACTACTGGGCTTACTCGCTGAGTGCCTGCGGG